>NC_056740.1:76501053-76775591 GCF_019279795.1 Protopterus annectens | reverse complement strand
CTTTTTTTGTTAAAAATGTATTTGTAACAAAAACATATAATTCTATAAAAACATTGCAAATTCATCCTAAAATATTTTTCAATTTTAAACACATGAAATGGCAGTAGCCTCATTAATACCTGGATACTCAGTTGCGTTTAAACGCAACTGCCATTTTAACTCACTTAAATCCAAATAAATGTCCATGTTTTTCCCTTGGATATCTTTAATAATTTGTTGAATTACTAAAAACTTAAATGCATGGTCAGTGTATTCTTTAACATACCTACTTAATGCATTGGTCATCCTACCATGTCTAATATCCAATAAATGTTCAGCTATTCTATTCTTGAAATACCTACTGGTTTTCCCTACATAAAATATGGGGCATTTTTGACACTTCGCTACATACACCAAGTTTAAACTGCAACAATTATAATGTCCATTAATAAATATAGGTGTCCCATTTAACTTGTAACAATCACCTGTTTCTAAAATGTAGGGACAGAATGTACACATCCTACACTTAAAATTCCCTTTTACTCTATTATTGTGACTACTACTATCCTTGGCACTTGTCTCTAAATTATTCTTGGAAGATCTATCCTTTCTATATACTATCTTTAGATGTAGTTATTCACCCCTTTGGCAATTATGAAGAACTGACAAGTAGTTTTGAGCCTCGAATAATTTTTAATGAAACCAAAGATTTTAAAGTGTATAACTATTCAGGTAGGGCAATAGGTGTGGAGCATGCCAACCTATTGGCTAAAGGATTTACCTTAGTTCCCAGTAGGAGGAGAAAGGTACCTGACACCCTTATAGATCTTAAATGTTTTACCCGCAAACTGAACCTAAAAATATGGTTTAATGGTAGTGACCATGCTTCAGGGACACAGGGGCATAGGCTTAAAAAGCAGAGTGTGTTTATTCCCCCTTTGAATAATTTAATAAGAGTGTATGAAACAGTTTGTGAAAAGGATACAAGAAAGGTATATAAACAAAGGGAGAAAAAATATGTCAGCAACTTAACAAAAGCAGAGGAAGAACTGTTAATGGATTTGGACAGGGACAACAGTATTCGAACAATGGAGCCAGATAAGGGTAGCGGAGTGGTCATTATGGACAAAGGGGATTACCTAAACTGAATGACTGTCCTATTAATGGATGGTACCTATGTGGAAGCATAATTGAATAAGATTCACATACCATACAAAAAATAGATTTATTTTTAGATGATATGTTGTATCAGGGACAAATAAATGAACATGAATTTAGGTATATGATGAATCAACACCCCGTGGTACCTAATATATTTGGGATACCCAAGATCCATAAAGGACTAAATGACCCTAAGTTTAGACCAATGGTAGATGGCAATCAATCAAAAACGTGCTTTATAAGCAAATTCTTGGACATTAATTTACAAAAAGGGTTGATGGCATTTCCTTAAATAACTAGAGACTCGTGGCAATTTTTGGAAAGGTTAGACAGAATGGTAGTAGATGA
This sequence comes from Protopterus annectens, assembly GCF_019279795.1. NCBI lineage: Eukaryota > Metazoa > Chordata > Ceratodontiformes > Protopteridae > Protopterus > Protopterus annectens. Next base: position 76,774,103 of record NC_056740.1, on the reverse strand, counting down.
AAGTATTATAATGGTTACCATAGATGTCTGTAACCTTTTCTCTGTTATACCCCATGAGGAGGGTTTGGAATGACATGAAATTCAGTTAATAAAGACTGGTTTATACGACCAAAATCAACTAAATAAATATCTTGCCCTAATGGAAGTTGTGCTAAAAAATAACTATATTTATTTTGAAGGACAATATTACAAGCAACTAACAGGAGTTGCAATAGGGGCAGCTTGTGCCCCCATTTTTGCTAATTATGTCATGTCCTATTGGGAACAGCAGTTTATTATGGAAGGAGTTTATTCATATTAGATCAATTATTATACCAGGTTCCTGGATGACCTTTTTGTCATGTGGAAGGGAACTGAGTTTGAACTCAAACAATTTGAGTATATTAATCAGTCAGTGGATTTTTTTAAGATGCATGTACACCTATAGTGGGACATGCATTTATAGGTTCATAGGTAGGTACTAGGCTATTGGCACTAGGGTCTATATAAGCCTAGCCAAAAAGGTACCCTGGCTTTCGAACCTCAAGAATATTATTTTCCTGTGCTCCTGTCGAGCAGCGCCACAGAGGTGATCCCCGGGGTGAATTTCCTATTTCCCATCCCGTCATCAAGATTTTTCTTGAAGAGTGCTAATGAGGAGCTTTGTTTGATATAGATAGGTAGTTTGTTCCAAAGTATGGGGAGTCTCTGGGACAGGAATCGATCCCTCCAGCATGTTCTGTTTATTGTAGTGACAAGGTTTAGGTCCCTAGAGCGTGCAGCTCAGAGGGATTGAGAATTCTTTAAGTGGAGCATGTCTAACACCTCTGGGTTTGACATAGCTCTGTATGTTAAGCAGAGATCGCCTCTGAGCAGGTGATATGAGATGAAGTAAAGCTGGATTTTTTTGAAACCGTCTGTGTAGGGCATCTGTTTGAGGTTGGTAATCCTCTTTGTGAGGTATTTCTGCGGCCTTTCCAGTTGTTGTAGAGGTCTTGTGAGGTGCATACCAAAATGGGCGTTGTAGTCTATAATGGGTCTAATGAGTGATGAGTAGAGGGGAACAATTACCTCTTTTTTTCTAGATAAGAAACCTTTTGTGATGAGGTGGGCCACGTAGAAGGATTTCCTGACTACTCTGGTGACATGATTATCAAAGGAGATACTACTGTCCACCTGTGTCCCAAGGTCTCTCATCACACTTTCGGTGTTAGACTACCACCTATGTAGTAGCTCATGGGAACAGAGATTTTACCAAAGGGGATGACAATGCACTTTTTGGCATTGTGCTTGAGGCCATGGCTTTGACACCAGGCATCTGGTCAACGTGAGGCCCTTTTGTAGGATGTCCACATCGTTAGGAGTTTCGATTATGGTGCCTAGTTTGCAGTCATCTGCGAACTTCGTTAGTCAAAGACCTTCTGTGTTAGCCTGTACTTCAGAAAAGTAGATACTAAACAGGAGAGGCCCCAAGACTGAACCCTGTAGTATTCCACTTGTCACTGGTCTGAAGTCGGATTTGGAGTCTGCTACTTTCACAGTGTGGGTTCTGTCAGTGTGCCAGTTGGCAACCCATCTTGTGACATAGGGATTTATACCTAGTTTAGTGAGTTTATCTATAATTCCAGAGTGGGGGATGGTGTCAAAAGCCTTGGCGAGATCTAGACAGGCTGTGCGAACCACCTTACCCTCGTCTAAGGCTTTGGTGACTGCTTCAAAGAAGTCTGTCAGGTTTAGGAGACATGATCTGCCTTTTACAAACACGAACTGGGTGGGATCCAGAGTTTGGAGATTACCAATGTCTTTGTTTATAAGTTCCATGATGATACATTCCATGGCCTGCAGACCAGGCTCGTCAGACTAATGGGGTGGTAGTTCCCAGGGTCCGTGGTGGCTCCCCCTTTGTGGAGTGGGATAACTGTTGCTGTGTGCCATTCAGTGGGCACAAAGCCTGAGTTGAGGCTATGATTGAACATGGTGCTTAGGTGGGGTGCCAGTTCATTCTGCAGTTCATGTAGAACGCAGCCTGGGATGTTGTCAGGTCCCATGAATGCTGTGTTCTTGGCTTTGGAGAGTGTGGTTTTTACCTGTACAGCCGTGATTCTTGACATAGCTATAGATTGCTTTGTGGTTGTCTTTAGAATGAGTGACAATTTTGTTTTCGTAATTAGCTTTGGAGGATTTTATGAGGGATCTCAGCTTCTTACTGAGGCTGACCAGGGAGTTCCTCCAATCATGGGATTTTACTCTTTTTTGCAACCATTTCTTTCTTCCGTTGTAGAGTTTGTTTATGGCAGGGGACCACCAGATTGGCTTCCTTTTTTGGAGGATAGCATCTTGGTTGTGTTAGGGATAGCATGATCCATGCACTTGTGTAAGTTCTTATAAAGTGCATTTGTGTAGGATTCAGCAGTCGTACCTCTATTGTCCGTCTGCATGGGTGTCGTGAAGTTTGCCACTTCTGTCTTAAGAAGCATGAAGTTGGCTTTGGAGAAACTTTTTATGGTGGTTTCCCTAATGGGGGGTGGGGGCTGGATGTGGATGTCTACGGTGATTAGCTTGTGGTCGGATCTGACCAACAAGGAATTGACCTCTGGTGTGGAACACCAGTTGCCCATGATGGTAATGACCAGGTCTAGGATATTGCTGCCCCTGGTGGGGGTGTGGATAAGCTGACCCAAGGCATTGGAATTTATGAATTCCAGAAAACGTTGAGCAAGAGAGTTGGTACATGAGTAGTTTTCCCAGTTAATGGTGGGGTAGTTGAAATCACCCATTACGAGGGTGTTGGGTTGTACCCTAATATTTTCCAGTGTATCAAGAAATGAGGAGTGGGAATCCTGGGGCATGGTGGGGGATCTGTAGCAAGTTACAATTTGGATTGCGGTCTTGCCCAGAGTTAGTTGCACTTGGATAATCTCGGATGCATTATGCTGAGCAACTAGCCTGTAGATGTGGATATCTTTAATGAATATGGACACGCCTCCGCCTTTAGTGTTTCGGTCCAGGTTAGGTGGCCGAAAGGTGTGGTATGAATTATAGCCTGGTAATGCAGCGGTGCTTTCTGGAGACTTGAGCCAGGTCTCTGTCACTGCACAGATGTCGATGTTCTCCATTTTAAGGAGTGCCTCGAGTTAATGCATTTTGAGGTTTAGACTTCTAGCACCGAGTAGTATTACTGTCAGATTTTGCTTGCTTGTACCTGTTAAGGTGGTGAATTTGTCATTTGAACCTTGCCTAAAAAAGGCACTATAGGGGTGGCAAGACCTTTAGCCAGTTTCCAGAATCCCAAGGGCGACAAGTGCAGGCCATCTCTGGCAAGGCATCGTGGTCTGTCGATCATGTCATCCCAGGCAGACAGATACTGGATCCCCTTAGAATGACAGCCAATTGTTGAAGTCAATTATTTTATCCTTGTACTGCGGTATCATTCTGGGTGATGGCAGGATGCTACTCAGGGCTAGGGTCATACCTGCCTGGGCTATAAGATCGGAGAGCTCCTCCATGTCTCTTTTCATGTAGTCCAGGGAGGTACATCTCAGGTCATTCACACCAACATGGACAATGACAGAGTTATATTTGTACTTGTTGTGGAATGACCTGAGTGCGTGCGTTATGTGGCGGATCCTGGTATCCGACAGGCAGCTGACAGTAACTTCCTCCTTGTTTAGCCTGCTGAGTGGAACATCAGTGTATCTGACTATAGAGTCACCTATGACTAGATTGTTGGGTACGTTGTTATGCCTTATGGGCTGTAGTTGAGTGGCACACTGAGTTTGTAGGCTGTGTGTCATTTGGGTTGTGTTGGGGGTGGAGGTTGCTTGCATTTCTGCTTTGGAAGTCTCTGTTGCTTGAGCAGATTTTTATTGAGAGGCTCCACAAATGTAGGTGTGTGTTTTGTATTTCTATGTGTGTGTTTTGGTGGCATAGGTTTTGAGGGACTATGTGATAAGTGTGGTGTGGTGCAAGTGTTTACCTTCTCATCTTGACTGTCTAGTCCAGTCTTGGGTGAAGAGAGCTTTGTTTCCAATTTGACTATGTAAGTGCATCTCTCACAGGTTGTAGTGTTGGGTGGTTCATAAGTACTAGGCTATCGGCCCTAGGGCCAATACAAGCCTAGCCATAACAATTCCCTGGCTATTTCTTCCCACACTATTTACTTCCCTGGACCCCTGTCTAGCAGGGTGACTGATGTGATCCCCGGGGTGAATTTCCTTTCTCCCATCCAATCATCAAGGTTCCTTTTGAAGAGGGCCAGAGAGGTGCTCTGCTTGACATGTATGGGGCAGTCTATTCCAGAGTCTAGGGAGTCTCTGGGTCATGTACCTATCCCTCCAGCATGTTTTGCTTATTGTGATGACAAGGTTTAGATCCCTGAAGCGTGTGGCTCTGAGGGATTGGGATTTCTTTAAGTGTAACATGTCCAACAGCTCTAGGTTTGACATGACCTTGTATGTTAAGCAGAGATCGCCTCTGAGTAGACGATATGCGGCAGATTATAGCTGGAGTTTTTTAAGGTGGTCAGCATAGGGCATCAGCTTTAGGCCTGTGATTCTTTTAGTGAGGTATTTCTGCGGCCTTTCCAGTTGTTGCAGATGTCTTGCGAGGTACATACCAAACGGGGCATTGTATTCTATAATGGGTCTAATGAGGGATGAGTACAGTCAGACAATGACCCCCCCCCATTTTTCTGGATGAAAATCCCTCAGTGATGAGGTGTGTCACATAGAAGGATTTCCTGACTGTTGTGATGATGTGGTTATCGAAGGTGAGACCACTGTCCACCTGTGTCCCTAAGTCTCTTATCACACTTTTGGTGTTTAGTGTACTGCCACCTATGTGGTAATTCACAGGTACATGTTTTTTCCCAAAGGAGATAACTATACATTTCTTGACATTGAGCTTGAGCCCATGGATCTGGCACCAAGCATCTGTTTTTATAAGGCCCTTTTTGTAGAGTAGCCACATCATTTGGGTATTCAATAATGGCTCCCAGTTTGCAGTCATCTGCGAACTTTGTTAGCCAGAGTCCCTTAGAGTTGGCCTGTACATCAGAGAAGTAGATGCCAAACAAGAGCGGTCCCAGGACTGAACCCTGAAGTACTCCACTTGTCACTTGTCTAGAGCTGGAGTTTGAGTCGGCTACTTTTACAGTGTGGGTTCTGTCAGTAAGCCAGTTGGCAAACCATTGAATGACATAGGGATTAATGCCCAGCTTAGTAAGTCTATCTATGATTCCAGAGTGGGGGATGGTGTCAAAAGCCTTGGCAAGGTCTAGATAGGCTGTGTGGACCGTCTTACCCTTGTCCACGGCTCTGGAGACCAATTCAAAGAAGTCAGATTCAGAAGACAAGATCGGCCCTTCACGAACACAAACTGGGTGGGGTCCAGTGTTTGAAGGTTGCCAATGTCTTTGTTTATAAGTTCCATGATAATACGTTCCATGGCCTTGCAGGTCAGGCTCGTCAGACTGATGGGGTGGTAGTTCCCGGGATCAAAGGTGGATCCCCCCTTGTGGAGTGGCAGGAGAAGAGGGTTGTCTGTGTACATGAGGCAATTGCTACATTGCCCCAAGATGACCAGATTTATCAGGTAGACAGGAGAAAACACCAGGAGTTGACCCTTAGACATGTCTGGATAGGTGCTTATTTATTAAGTACTAAAAACTGTTTTCCTCTAGACAAGTGAGGAAAGTTGACTGCTGTAGTAATTTGTAGCTTATTTAGTGCTTATAATGAGTTCTGAACAAGTGCTGAGCTCAAAGAAACAGATTTTTAGTGCTAAAACTAAAAAAACTGGCTCATTCTAAGGGAAAATTTGAAGAGCAGACTTTATGGCATCGGGAATAGTTTAACCCTAGCTAAGCGATGATGCATAAAGTGTATATATATATATATATATATATATATATATATATATATATATATATTAAAAAAATATATATATATAACAGTAGCAAATGAGCAAACTGATTTAAACAAATTAAACACTTAACCAATAAAAAGCTAAAAACTGAGCCCCATTCCAGCAGTCTTCGATTAGACAAGTTCTAACTGCACACTTCTGCCACTAGGGTGCAGGGGAACCTTCTACAAAAAAAAGATGGTCTGGATTAGTGCTCAAGTTATACAAATAAAGCTAGATTCAGCAGGTCTGAATTTTGTCTATGCTACAGCAAACAAGGCGTACCAGTTTGAGAAAGAAACAGGTCAAATAAGCAGGCACAATAAGACTTTAACCAGAAACTCCCAGCTCAGAAGGGCAGAATCTACCCTCTCCTCCCACAAGAGTGCAGACCACACCTTTTTAATGTAAAATAACTGGCCCAAAGCCCAAGTACTTAAACCAGAACTAATACACTTTTAAAATAACAGACACTAAGCCTTCAGTCTTATTTAGATGTAGATTTGACATTAAAAGTAGAAGAGAAAAAGTTGATGTCAGCCATCTATAGGAAGCCCACTTTTTCAAATTTGTATTTGGTGTATGACAGCTGACACCCGTCCCATCAGAAAAATCGATAGTAAAGGGGCAGATGGTCCGGGCTGCCAGGATGGTGACCTCCAATACTGAATTTGTAGATGAGGTACATTTTACTATGCAACTCTTCCGCATGAGAGGGTATCCACACGAATTGCTGAGTCAAATTAGTGAAGAAGTTAAACATAAGCATATGGAGGGCATATATAAGCCCATCTTGGCAGGTGGGTAAGGAACCAGTGTAATGTCCCACAATACTGGAGAGGATGGATTAAATAATGACTATTGTTTGAGCTTTATCAGTACATTTAATTTGGATGCAAATGAAATAGCAAAATTATCAAGAATCATTGGGAAATTTTGAAATATGATTTAAATGCAGGGCAAAGGGTGGGTAACCTACCCAAGATAGTATACAGAAAGGATAGATCTTTCAAGAATATTTTAGAGACAAGTGCCAAGGATAGTAATAGTAGTCACAATAACAGAGTAAAAAGGAATTTTATGTGTAGGATGTGCACATTCTGTCCCTACATTTTAGAAACAAGTGATTGTTACAAGTTAAATGGGACACTTATATTTATTAATGGGCATTATAATTGTTGCAGTTTAAACGTGGGGTATGTAGCGAAGTGTCAAAAATGTCCCATATTTTATGTAGGGAAAACCAGTAGGTATTTCAAGAACAGAATAGCTGAACATTTATTGGATATTAGACATGGTATGATGACCAATGCTTTAAGTAGACATGTTAAAGAATACACTGACCATGTATTTAAGTTTTTAGCAATTCAACAAATTATTGAAGATACCCAAGGGAAAAACATGGACATTTATTTGGATTTAAGTGAGTTAAAATGGCAGTTGCTTTTAAATGCAACTAAGTATCCGGGTATTAATGAGGCTACTGACATTTCATGTGTTTTAAAATTTTAAAATATTTAGGATGAATTTGCAATGTTTTAATAGAATTATATGCCTTTGTTACAAATACATTTTTTAACAATGTATTAATTATCCACAAAGTAAACACAAAATCCATTTAGTGCAAAGGTGAGGCTTCAGAACAGCAGCTTCAGCTTAGTAAAAAATACTCCAAACCAGCAACTTCAGCTTAGAGTAATGTATACTTGAAATTCTCCAACAACAAAAAGAAAGATCTGAATTCCACTCGGCTGCAACACAATTTATTGGTACACAAGCGCTTTCACAAACAGCTTCTTAAAGTGTATAACAACCATTAAAAATCACACACATTATGTAACACTTAAAATCAGTCACATGAATCGAATTAACCATTTTTAAAGGCATATATACACATTCCAAGTGTTACTTTCTTAATCCACTCTTGCACATTCTAAAACTTATATAATATAAAAAGTAAATGTTAAAAACATACTTAAAGTTCTAAAAAGTTCAACATTCACCTGTTCAATGGTCTTTTTTTAATATTGGTCTTATAGGAACGGAATGTGGTGCTGCAGTAGTGTTGTCGCCTCACAGTTAGACGTTGCCCGTTCGATCCTCAGTTAGAGCATCTTCTGTGTGGTGACATGCGTGAATGGGCGTTCCTTCGTTGAAGGTTGTGCGTTAGGCCCAGCAAGCCAGCACGTAAAACTCTACTGCCAATCATTAGCGGACCGGAGTTCCACTGTGGCGACCCCTAACCGGGAAAAAGCCGAAAGACACAAGCAAACTTATAGGAACGGAATCATTCAATCTATGCCCTGAACTAGCTCATAACCTATTCAGCTTCTTTTTACTCAGTCCTTGCTTTTATATCACCCCCTCTTATATCAGTAAATATTCTACATAAGACTACAAATTTAAAAATATGTTGTACATTAGTAACTGACACATGCTTTGCTAGTGTATTAAAACTACTCCTTTTCTTAATGTGATATAGATGTTCTCTTATCCCATCTTTTAATGGACGATCTGTTTTCCCTACATACAATTTGTGACATGCCTGGCAAATAGCCAGATATACTACATGTGCTGTATCACATTTCGCATAGGTTCGTAGATAGAACATCTCCCCTGTATCAGGATGTTTAAATTGTGAATCATTGCAAATAAAACTACAAAAATTGCACTTGCCACATGGTCTAGTACCCTTTTCATTTTCTCTACCTTTCAGGTCTCTGTCTATACAGAGACTTCTTTTTAAATTCGTCTTATTTTTAAAGCTAAATTGTGGTTTTGTACCTACTAATTCTTTCATTTTACAATCTGATGTTAATATATTCCAATGTTCTTTTATAATACTGGTGTACAGCCCAACATCTCTTGAATAATTTAAACACATCCTTACATTCTTGTGAGTCACTTTCTCTTTCACATTCACTAATTGTTTTGAGAAGTAAGGTTTAGCCTTATTCTCTCTTTTACTCATCACTTCTTCCATGTTTTTAGTTACCATTCTGTTATCACAGCATCTATCTGATAATTCTTTCCCTGTCAAAATTAGTTGTTTCTCGTATTCTTCGGTTTTTACTCTTAATCTTGATGCCCTTAGGAACTGGTTTTGTGCTACATTTCTGAATATAAAATTGGGATGCATGCTATCTCTGCTTAATAATTTGTTGGCATGGCTGGTCTTTCTGTACATTCTTGTGCTAATCTTGCCTGTGCTATCTTTCTCTATATAAACATCCAAAAAACTAATACCATCAATAGAACAATTCATGGTAAAATTAAGAAATTTTGTAGAATTATTGATGAATTCTAAGAATTCATATAACTGGCTTACTGTCCCCCTCCATAAAAGAAAGAGATCTACAAATCTCCTATAAAACATAATCATTTTATCAAATTTTCCTTTTATAACATTTTCCATTTGGACATAACGGCATTGGCATAACTATTAGCACAAGGAGTGCCCATTGCCACTCCATTCTTTTGCCAATACATATCTTCCCTAAATACACAAATGTTATTTTCAAGCACTATTCTTAACAGTCTTTGTAATATTCCTATGGTTCTACTTCCAAATTCCTTACTCATCTCTAATAGATGTATCACATTTCTAATACCAACTGGATTAGGTATAACTGTAAACAGCAATACTACATCTAATGTGACGAATAAGTACTGGTCTGATACATTTGCATCATTGGTAAATTCATATAAATCTCTGCGAAAATGCTCTGTATCTTTCAAGATATACTTTGATTTGTATATCAGGGCCTTCAACTTTTTCTCAATGAATATTGAAGCCGGTTCAGTACACCAATTTTTTCCGGCTACTACTGGTCTCATTGGGGGTCTGATGGAATTTTTATGAAGTTTAGGCAACCCCTGAATCTTCGGAATAGTTGGATCTGCAACTACTAAATATTTAACCATATTACTATCACAAAGCTCTAGTTCCTCAATGTGTCTAATTTCTTTTTCTACCTTTAATATCATGTTTTTACTTTGTATGGGTGTAATTTTTTGATAGAAGTCAGTATTATCCAGCATTTCTAGCATCAAACTATTGTAATCAACTCTATTCATAACCACCGTTTGCCCTCCCTTGTCTGCTGGCCTAATAGATATCTGAAAATTACTCTCTAAATCTTGCATAGCTTTAAATTTTTCTTTACTTAAATTATGCCATTTGCCACTTTCCTTAAGTCGTTTCCGCTCAAAGTACATTTTATACATATCAGAAATACAAGTTTGCTCAAATGCATTGATTAAAGAATTTTGTTTTGGTACAAAAAGATTTGGTTTCCTGAATGTATTTTTTACTAAGCTGAAGCTGCTGTTCTGAAGCCTCACCTTTGCAGTTCATGGATTTTGTGTTTACTTTGTGGATACTTTGGAATACTTTTATGCAACGGTGCCTGTAACATTGGGTGGTTTGCATCATTTAAATGTATTAATTATGTTTTTTATGGTTTTTCAATCAACTGAATTCAATGCATTATTGTAGTGTAATTAATTGGTTGATTGTTTAATTGATGTATTATTTAAAGGCTGGGTGTGGGGTTATTATGTTGTTCTGAGGAAGTCCCTATGAAGTGGGAAGAAAGCGCTTAAATTGGTTATTAAAGGTTGTATTCCTTTAGTGCTGTGCTGTGCTTTTTGGTTCTAAACTCTGCAGATGAGCTGGGAAAAAAGGGGATCCCTACTTAGCAAGCAGGGTGTCACTGCACAGGAAGGGGATACCCATTGCTGCACATGGATATAAGGGAACCCAAGGTGGGCAGCCTAAACCACCCCAACAGAGTCCAACAGTAACAGAGGAAGCCACTAGTTCAGGTACACAGCCAGAATCAAGGGTTAAATCTTTTAAATGCAACCAGTAGGGCCATGCATCATATAGATGTCCACAGAGGTAAGGTGGGGGAGCCAGCAAGTGGGAATAACAGTATGCCAGTGGTAAGTTGTCTGGAGATAACTGAGGTACCAAACTATCACCAGAGGTTATATCCTATCTTAGTGGATGGAAAACAGGACACTGCTAAGAGAGAGACAGCCTCTGACATAACCATTGTGAAGCTTGCAGTGGCTACAGAGGAGCATTACTTGCTTGGGCAGTCCACTCCAGCCACAGCTTTAGGAGGGACCCCATTCCAAATGCCTTTGGCTAGGGTTCACCTTGACTGGGAGGGTGGAAAAGGAAGTAAGCAAGTAGGTGTGTTTGAGGATATCCCTGCAGATGTCTTGACAGGGAATTATTACCTTGTGTGCATGCAGTTACATGCAGTCAGGCATGTGGGTCTGGTAGGGGAGACCCAAACACACCTCACACTTGAAGCCAGGGCTGGTGAGGTGGCTATTTCAGGGAGGGAGCTACCTTATAGCAGTGAGCCTGAAGGTGAGTCACAGCTGCTGGTAGGTACTGGTGTTCCATTGGACAGGGTGACTGCAAGGGCAGAGGTGAGTGGTAGTACCAAGGCTGACAGTAAGGCACCGCTGTCAGAGAATACCAGACTTCCTGTGGAAGGGAAGCTGGAAAGAGTTACAAAGATAGAGATCTGACAGGCTCAGCTCTCAGGCCCTACACTGAGAAGCTTGAGGAAGGTAGCTAGAGAGGCACCTGATTCGCAAGGAAAAGGGGAGTCTGTATACTGGAACAAAGGGTTACTGCATAGAGAGTGGACCCCTGAGGGAGGGCTAGAGGGTGAGGTAATACAGCATTTGGCAGTGCCTAGAGCCTATCATCTGGCACTTCTAGAAATAGCCCATTGACATTCATTTTGCAGGTCATATGGGCATAAAGCATACCAAGAGACATATTACGCAGAACTTTTACTGACCTGGGATTGCAAGGTATATAACAGGGCACTGCAGGACCTTTGAGCAGTGGCAAAAAGTAGGCAAGGCAGGAGACGAGGTCAAGGCTCCTTTGATGCCTTTGCCTGTGATTGAAGAGCCATTTCAGAGGGTAGCTAAGGATATTGTGGGGCCTCCAAGTACCCCAAGTTCCACAGGGAAGAAGTATATCCTGGTGGTAGTAGATTCTGCTACTAGATACCCTGAGGCAGTGGTTCTATACTCCATCGAGGCAAATGCTTTGTTAGAGACTTTCAGCAGGGTAGGTTTCCTGACAGAAATACTGACTGGCAGAGATGCCAATTTCATGTCAGACCTGCAGGCTAGTCTGTTGAAGCACTGTGAGGTGAAGCACCTAATAACCACCCCCGGTCATCCCCAGACTAATGGTCTTGTGGAGAGGTTACATTCTACACAAAAGACCATGCTACATGCATTTGCAGACCAGTTTAAGAGACAGTGGGACAAATATTTGCCCCATCTGCTGTTTTCATACAGAGAGGTACCCCAGGAATCCACAGGTTTCCCCCCTTTGAGTTGCTGTATGGGCATAGTCGAGGGGTCCTTTACATTTCATTCATGATGAGTGGGAGGGTGAGTGTGAATCCCACAAGGAGTCTCTTGTGGCATATGTCCTAAACCTCAGGAAAAGGCTTAGGGAGCTCATGAACTTTGCCCAGGAGAACCTGGCAGGAACCCAGCAGCAGAAAAAGGTCTAGTATGACAGGAATGCTTGAGCTTCGGAGTATGCTATGAGACAGCAGGTTATGGTTCTCATTCCTGTCAGACACAATAAGCTGTAGGCAGCTTAGGAGGGTCCCTTCAAAGTGGTAAGAAAGGTCAGTGATGTTAACTACATGGTAGAACTGCTAGGCAGGGGCATAAACTGTACCATGTTAACATGTTGAAACCTTACCATGACAGGGAGGCCCTTATGCATTAAGTATTTGCAGTAGGTGGCAGGAGGAGTCTGAGGGGGATCTATGGCTACATCGAGCCAGCCAAGCTGGAGCCTAGGTGTCCAGGCATATGACATGACAATGCAGCACTGTAGTGGGGTCAGCAATGCCAATGCAGATGGGCTCTCAAGACAGGGTATGGGTTAATGTGCTCCCAAGATGGGTTCATTCCTCTCAAGCAATGTTTCTCAAGGGTCACTTGAAAAACTAGCTTGAGTCTTCAAAGGGGGAGAGATGTGGTGATGTGAGCTATTGCCAGCTATGCCAGGAGAAGTAGGGCAGTGGATGTGTAACATATGCCTGAACAGCTAGCTTGAATTTTGTAAAGAATTATATGTCATTTGTATATCAAACTGATTTGTAAAGATGCTTGTGTTGAAAAATGTATTTGTAAAGCTGCTCATGTTAAAAATGCACCAACAATGTGCCCTGCTGGACAGAAAAAGAAATATACATGTTTTGCTGTACCAGTTTAAACAAATATGTTTTAACAGAGGATACTAGAAGAGAAGAGGTTAATCTCAATCCACCTAACTTTGAAAACAGTTTGAAATTAAATTACCTGGCTTAGACTACAAATATTGTATCTTACAGTTCTCAATCCATCCAGAGACAAAAGGTCTGTACAAGGAAGCTTTCTGCATTGTCTTTGGGGTGGACTAATTGCTACTCTGTAAGGATGGAGGTTTGATATTGCTTTATGACTTCCAGGAGCTGCAACATATCTTAGCAAGGCTCTATGTGTATGTATTATTGACATGTGCTAAATCCTGACAGCTTCTAGCCAAGGGGAGTAGCATGGGAAACAGAAGTCAGATGACCAGATGTATGTGATGTCATTCTGTAATCCATCACTAAAAATGATATTTTAATACTAGGTAAGACTGAAATCTCATGGCAGCCTGCTTGTGGAACCTGACAAAGAAAGACCCCTCACTTACTTCATCTTGCCTTACTATTTCCTGGTCACTTCCTAGAGCAATTCTTTAAATCAGTCAGGAAATTTTAGTGAGACTAGTTAAGTACTGTTTTTCTGTATTTGTGCATGTTATTTTTAATATTTCTTGTGATTGAAACTCTGATGTGTAACTAGATAATTAGTATTTCTTGTTATTTTTTTATTTATAATTAAATATATTTAAACTTTTCATTGTGGCTTTTAGAGAATATTTTTAATCTTTGAGAGTACTTACATATATTTGGTGACAGCTCTGGCTACCCCTGAAAGCCTTGCTGTTTTGTCAAACTACATTTGTATTAATACTAATTTCACTCTGCATAACTGTGCACCATGGGAACAGCCTTAGAGTAGCTGGCTTTGGAGTGTCTGGTGGCAATGTAAGTACCTTATAGTCTGGGCAGAACGGGGCATAGCTAGTAAATCTGTGCCAGCCTTTCCCAGATGTTTGTGTGTATGAAAATCAAATCTCAAAGAGTGTGTGTGTGTGTGTGTGTGTGTGTGTGTGTGTGTGTGTGTGTGTGTGTGTGTGTGTGTGTGTGTGTCAGCTGTTTAGAGCAGGGATACAAAGCACTGGTTTCACAGACACAGTGCTGGAGATCTTGGCTTGGACACTCAACTGAAGTCTCAACTCTATAGCTATGCTAGTGAGGAGTCTTACTAAGGACCTGGAGGGAGACAGAGAAATCCAGACCCCAGACTTAGTGTGTTTCCTGTGTGCTCTTAAAGGAAATTGTGTTTGATGAAGAGAGATGCATCTGGAAATACTGGGTGTGTCCATTTTTTGTTCCAAGTGAACTTTCTTCTCCAGTGCCAGTGGTGAAGATTCAGTCTTCTTGATTACTGGTCCAGAGTGGGGATGTCACAACATCAATAATAATGGAAAGTGTTAATGTGTAAAGAATAGAGTTACAATGGATTTTTTATGTGAAATGCACATACGCAATAATGGAAAGTGTTATTGTTGCAATTCTTTTGCGTTATTATTGATATTTGTGAATAATGTAGTATTTATTTTTTCATTGTTATTTATGTACACAAATTCATGTTGCAAATCAATAACATGACAAATAAATAAAGTTAAAAAAAATTAAGGGCAATAACATGTCTTGCTTCAGGAGAGAGGATATGTGAGATCTTGTATATTGTTTTAAGCTGGTTGATTACCCTTTAAAACTGAAATACTATACGAGAGTGAGAGGATATTGTTTGGTACATCTCTAACTCTAGATATGTTTTTTTTTTTGTGGGGGGGGGGGTTCTTTACAACAGGAATAGTGGCATTGTGAAGCTTTTTTGATGAGCCAATACACATGATGTTGGTTCTCCTGAATATTGATGGTTAGCTTATTAGAGGATAGCTAATTCCTTAGTAGTTTAAAGTCTGACTGTAACAGTGCCTGTAGAGATTATTTTTATGGGAGAGCATTACTACAATGCGATCTACATATAAGTAATTTCAGTAGATGTACATGTGTGGAAAGGTTGCTAATAAAAAGAAGAGTAAAGAGCGAGGGCTTTGGGGTATTCCCTTAGATAGCGTTCTTGTACAGGACAGGTTTTGAGCATGTGAAACAATAAAGGTTCTGTTAGAAAACCTCACAGTTACCAACACTCTCAGAGAAGTCAGACAAATTCAGTTTAGAAAGAATACTACTTACTTATTTTCATTTTATTTGTTTGATTTATCTGTTAACCAGAACAGCCCGACTGGAACAGTATCCCCTTTTCAGTGAAGGCTCAGGAAGAAAACTCCAAAAATGTAAAAAAAACTCCAACAGAGACAAAATATAGCAATACGTTTTAAGAATATTTGAGTACAATAGCTAGTAAAAACATAAAAAGAGAAGAAGGTGCATGTTGTTGTTGTCTTTCGGCTTTTCCCGATTAGGGGTCGCCACAACGGAACTCCGGTCCGCTAATGATTGGCAGTAGATTTTGACAAACGCCGAGGTGCCAAAGCATACATAATCCACAAATTCAGATATAAATACTATGACTTAAACCAGTTTGTTGTAAAAGAATCAGTACTGAAAGTGTAGAAATGATCCCAGAATGTTAATATTATATTCATTAACAGTTATAATATACTGATAGGTGCTCAGTAATTAATTCATTAATTTTAGAAGGGCTTTGATGTGTTCCGATTCCATACAAAATATTATGGTTAACATTATCAAAGCTTTATTTAAACAAAGAAGACAGCCCCACTGAATAGTACTTGCTCCATGCATTAGGATCATCTGTTTGGTATATAATAAACAGCAGAGTAGTACTGCTGTATGTGGACATAAAGCCATGTTGTTTATTTGACAGAATAGTAGTTTGGGCATTCTTGACCATTTGTCGGTAAATAACTTTTTCTAAGAATTTAAACAGTGAGTAAATGCTAGCAATGGCCCGAATTCACTAAGTGTAGATGGGCCACTCACTTTGGTAAAAGGAATAATGAGGCAGTGTTTAAAACTGTGTGGTTAAAATTTGTGCTAAGTGAATGTCTGAAGATAAAGGTTATATATACTGTAGGTTTGCAGAGACATTTTTAACCACAACACAGTACCTTACGCTGAACAGTATGGAAATAATACTTATGGGTGTTGTTTAGGCTTTGGAGATATTCCAGGACTGCTCTGGATGAAACAGCTTTAAATTAGAATAGTAAGCAGTCAGTCAGTTTGTGAAAAGGAATGTCTGAGATAGGTTGGTGAACATCAAAAGGACAGGAAAAAGGAGGGCTCAGTCATCAAATTTTCTTGAATTTGACTGATGAGTTTTTTTAACAGTGTAAATGTCCCACCCTTCCCTTCCATTTACTGAGTCTAAATATGTGGTAAGAGTCAGAAATACTAGGGAAGATCCGGGTGAATCCAAGATGCAAGACAGTATCACAGCAGCAATTTTTGTTTGGTAGCTCTGTAATCATACTTCCGGAATTGACCATTTGTTATTAATGATACTACAAGTTAAGATGGGAAATGCTCAGTATTCCTTTCTATATATTATGTGTGATGCGGGGATAAGTTGAATCGGAGTTAAGATTCAATACGGTCACTGCACAAAAGAAGAAAGGTGATACTTAATAGTGCAAGCTTCAAGACTTGCACAAGTACTGTAGATTTATACAGTTTAGACAGGCTTAGTAGAATTGCCTACATAATTTCCACTGAGACTAATATAAAAGACAAATGGGTTTGTGATTCCTCATCTCTTTTGTCCTCATGCAGAAGGACTAGTATCAACATTCTCTAGTCTAGTACTACTCACTATTTCCTGTGAAGAAGATCTCTACAAGTGAATGATTTTGAGAGGAACTTAAATACAAAAAATCTCCAGTGAGAAAATCTCTTTTTAGAGCTTGTCTGTAGGTTAACAGTGCCATGTGGGCTTTGGATTACTAAGTTCCCTGTCAGAAACAACATTAATGCCAAGTTCCTAAATGAATGGCATGCTTGCAGATAGAAAATAATGTTTCAAAACCTCAACATTCTCAGTAAGTACAAGTATGCTACAGCTGTTCTAAAGAATGAAATAAAGAACCTTGAAGACTTCACTGGTCTCCTCCTC
Organism: Protopterus annectens; assembly: GCF_019279795.1. Taxonomy (NCBI): domain Eukaryota; kingdom Metazoa; phylum Chordata; order Ceratodontiformes; family Protopteridae; genus Protopterus; species Protopterus annectens. The sequence goes on along the minus strand of NC_056740.1, from coordinate 76,756,895 downwards.
CTTGTTACCAACACAAGGCCAAATACTTCAAGATTCTTGCCTTCATCAACAGATAACAACACATCCTGCAAGTGCACAAAATCAATAAATTCAGATATGACAAGAACAATTATACCTGATGGCTGGTTTACTGTATCTGAACAAAAAAAAAAGTCCAAACCACCTGCAACACCAGCCACCAAGCTTATCACCCATCAACTGGTCATTGCACCTAGGATTTGAGCCTCATGACCTTAAAGTGGTAGAATGCTGACAAGCACTGTTAAAGATGGACCCTATGACCCCAACAATGAAAGAACCAAGCATAAGGTTCAGGATTATCAACTTAAACAGGAAATTCTTCACTGAAATAGAAGAAAAAGTGCTCCAAAGGTCCTTTACATTTATCATCAGTATGGCAGCCTGCACTGTGACCACCATCAGTTTTCTCAAGTTGTATGTCGGGACTATCGCGCTATGGATTTCATTCCATAACCATTTCAAGCCCTACAGAAATGAACCAAACCAAGCTGCATAATCCTCTATTATGCATCAAATCTTGGCTACCTTTCAAAAAAGAAAAAATATAAAACATAAATTGGGCTGTTGCACTCAAAACCTGACTTCCAAGGTCTTCAACCTTACACTTGTAGAGGCTGCAACCATCCATCCATCCATCCATCCATCCACAACCCCTTTTTCCCATTTTTTTGCACATGTGGTCGGGGGTGTCACTTCAACAGTGGCAATCATCTAGAACCAAGGTTTACACCACCATGTGGGTTAGCCCTCCCATGGTTGTTCTTCCACACCACACACTTGCATGTACACTCACACCTATGGCTAATTTAGTGTGCCCAATCCACCTACTGCAAGTGTATGGAATGAGGGAGGAAAACAGAGCACCTGGAGGAATCCCACATGAACACAGGGACGACATGCAGACTCGGCACAGAAGGCACCCCAGAGAATCGAAAAGGGGATCCTCTTGGTATGAGGAGTCCAAGCTGCAACCCTTAAGCAGTAAGTGAGCTGACCTCCACATTTGATGCATGTGGCTGACAAGGAAGGGTGCATATTTTCTTATACAATCTTTGAATGACAGATGGAAAATGTACACTTTTCTTGGTTCTACCTGCTTTTATAGGCTCTTGACCACCAGCTTAGGTCTTCCATGCCTACCAGGATATTAATATTAACCTAGGGGATATATCTATATATGTCACTACCTCCACTGAGCTCACTAAATTTCTCCATTTGGCACACTCCCAGATACTTTCCACTTTCAGGATTCCTAAGCCACATAAAACTCAGAACAGCCTCCTGCTTCAACCTGGATTATCCAGTGGAGACTCCAAAGGTGAGTCCACTGCCATTCTTTTGGCAACAATTTCAAGTTCACAGTGAGTGATTCATATCCTTTTATAATGTAGTGCAAGAATTTTGTTCAGAATGTCAGCTCTCTGGTAGTTAAGAATGGTTGGATTCTTGTGGCAAATTATGTTGAGTCTTAATTCACTGTGCTTTTGCACATCAGAAGCATGGAAGCAATCCAGCTACTTTTCCACAGTCACAATGACTTTACCCAGCCCATGATAAACAACATATGCTTTTTCCTGGAACTTTTTTGACCGCAACCTGACTGACGGGGGGGGATTTGTCCAAGGCATCTGGGAACGTCTCTACTTTTTTATAGCTACCATGGAATCTTTTGCATCTTCCTGAGCTACCACTAACTCAGGCAGATGTCACCTCAGTCTCAGCACAATATCTCATCCAAAGGGCGATATACTCAGGAGTGCAGCACCCCACTCCCTTATGCCACACTGTATTGCCTGTATTGGAAAATTAATCCAAGTAAATTGTGCAGCAACAAGTTCCATAACCTTCTGATCTTCCAGTACTAAAGGCAAGTGTGCTACCTTTTCAGCCTTGAACACTCAACATGCCTCAGCTCTCTTCCTGGTCACTTTCATCTTTTTGCCTTTATTGATACCTACACTAGTTTCCTTTACCAGAACTTTGCTTTGTCTTTCTTCTGTAAATACTAAAGTGAATGGAAGATTTAGTGTTTTCAGTTTGTTGTCTGATATTCTTGAATTTCATTTCCTCCTTTATTCAGTAGTCCAGTATATGGATTCCTGCTTCATTTCCCATCACGAATGAATAATTTCTTTTGCTGACCTTCACGTATCTGCCTCCTTTCTACTGCTGCACTGGTTTCCAGGATTACATTTGTTGCCTTTTTTACTGACATCCGTAGATATTCCTAGACCCCTTTATCATTCCTCTACTAGTTGCTACAATTCATTATCCCTTACTTATATTTTCATAGAGGCATATTGTCATATCTTCCCACACTGTTGCAGCACTTCACTTTCTTCCATATTCTTTCCATGATGCCCTCTATCCCTACCATATTATTTATCATTCTGCTTCCTAGAAGACTGAAGTTCACCCTTCTGTAGTCAGATCTTTGTTTTTGTTGCAAATTCTAGCAACATTTCATGGAAATTAAGCCACAATCCTGCATGCTATGTAGCTGTAGTCTACACATTTTGCCATAATATCATTAATAAAGCTAAGGTTCAGAATGCCCCCTTCCTTATTGTGCCTGTAACACTGGTGGCTACCACAGCTGCTACCATTTCAATCTCCATCCTTACTCTTGATGTGATCATCTTCCAGTCAAGAAAGACATGAAGACCTCCCAGACTCCTAATTCTTCTCTTTGGCCAGCTAATGATCTTGCTCTTGAGATTGTTGTCATCTTTTTTCTCTGTACCTAGTGGCAGCTACTCCAAGAGATTCCCTACAACCTGACCTCTCCCCATGATGAAGCATACCATCTTGGTTTGTCCTTCCTCCTTTAATCTTAATTTTCTAATTTCTAAAGCTTCTAGAGTATGTTTTAAATGTTCGGTACTTTTCCGTTATCGGGGCAACAGTTGTAACTCGCTAGCAGGTGCACGCAATGATAGCACAACTGTGGTTGCCTTACAAATCGTACTGACAAAATAACAGTTTTACTTTAACAAAAATACAAAAAAAGGGAGTATGGTAGTTATCACAAGCATTCTAATTAAGTTGGAATATGTAGGGAAGCTGGCAAACGTGAATGCGAAGGCAACTGTTAACACATGCTTGAGATGGACCCTCATAGTTAACCAGCACTTTGCTAATTACTGTCTCAGATCATGGGCGTTTATGTACCTACTGCCTGTGAGTCCATACTAATGGTTTGGGTTAAGGGTTCCCAGCCTTCGCAATACTACAGTAACATAAAATCAGAAATTTGTTAACGTCTACTTTGACGCAAAAAAATCTTAACTTTGAAAATGGCTTCCATGGGTTAACTCAGTGCTGTGTGATGTCCCGGAATTGGTTAAGTGAGTTATGTTATTAACTAGGATTCCTTTGCCTTACCAAGTCACCCTTACTTCTTTCTGTGTGAAGCCAGTAACATGAAGGTAAAACTGCACCTCCTCCTGACCCTGTCCAAGTCCTGGCTGCTGTTCTTGCCCTCTCCACAATGTCTGCAGCACCTCAGTACACGTCTGCTGGCTGCAGCAGGAGCACCAGCCGTTAGATGGACGCATGATGCCTCAGGCTTGAAGCAACAGGTTCCGTACTACCTACTGGAACCATCCTAAGAAGAAAAGAACGCGCAGATCCTGATACGATGCCTGCTATCATTAACCATTGTCAGCGATGTCCAGCTCAACAGCTGCAAAAACAGGTGTCAGTGTGACACACCCACACACACCAGAAGTACCCCACGTGGAGCAGGTAATTGGGTTGGGGGCACAACTGTAAACATGTTAGCTCTGACTGTTTCCTTTGTATGTTACGTTGTTTTAGATAGTAGATTAAGCAACTAAATAATGCTAAATATGCACATTAATTCACATCAGTTCCTATTTCATCTGTTTATTAGGTGAATAATGATAATGCTTTCAAGAGTTCTCGGACTCTGTTCCCACATTCCTCATTACCGGGGATTTTGTTGCAAATTATCTTCTGTTTGGTTCCCTTTACATAATGTAGTGGTTGAAAAGTGCGACTTCATGCTAAGATTCCAAGCGCTCATTACAACTTTTGCCCCGATAATGGAAAAGTACCAAATGTTCTTGTTCCTAGCCAGTTTTCTATTACTGTGTCACTAATTAATTTTTCCTGACTAAAGTACAGCCAGTTTACACAGCCACCAAAATGTTTTCTTTCAGAATCTCAGACCTTCTCCAAGGCATATTTAATAAGCCAACAAGGTTAAATACCCTACAGAACTGTGTTAATGTAAAGCAGGAAATACAAAACAGTGTCAGTATATCTTGACCGTGTCCTTTAGCAAAATGTTAGCCACAGATAATGAAATTCAAAAATATTAGAGGAGCTAGTGCATTCTTTCTTGCTTTTGATCTGCTCCCTTTGTCTGTTTTAATCATACATCTGCCTGAAAAGGTCAAGCAGCTATTAAAGTCCTTTCTCCAGATCTCTACATGGCCTCTAGAATTATTTATTTTACTTGTGTTTGTTTACTGGGAAAGTTCAACTAGAAATGGAGCCCCTTTTCAGTGAAGGCCTGGGAACAAAAGCTCCAGAGTTATAATAATACATGAAACAGAGTCATAAAAATAGAGACATAAAATAATACACGAAACAGACTCATAAAAGAACTATATAAATCTGTGGTACTTATAGATGGTAACGTGTACATTTCACTCAAATCCACTTATACAAAACAGGAGGATATAGAAAGGGAACGGCAGAATATAAAGGTGGAACAAGTTTCTAAAGAATGCTAGTTATTGGAATGAGTATTAGTAAGTGCAGTTAAGTAAGTATAGTTAATTCCAATATACCTAGAGTAATGAGTATAGGAATAGTTATTAGATAGAATTATTTACAAAATATTCATGTATCGGCGCAGTGGTTATCATTGTCGTCTCACAGCAAAAAGTTCTCCAGTTCGATTCTTGGCTTGGGTGCCTTCTGTGCAGAGTCTGCATGTTCTCCCTGCATTTCTGTGGGTTTCCTCTGGGTGCTCCAGTTTCCACCCACATTCCAAAGACATGTGTTTCGATAACTTCTCCATGGGCCTCCACTGAAAATGGCCTCTGTCCCAGTCGGACTTTCTCAGTAAACAAATAATAAATAAAATTATGTACAATTTATTAACCCAAGAAAATCCTCTAATAAAGAAGTACACAGATTTGCAAGATATATTCAGTTAGCAAACAGGTTTAAATGGAGCCAGCCAACTCTGACCTGTACAGTGATAAAGCCCTAATTATGAACCATGCAACCAGAGTTCAGTTAGAGACTTGAGCATCTAATAGGGACAGTAGAGGGAAGGAGACAAATGAAAAGGCTTTTCCTGATAGTCTGTCTTCAGGATGAAAGATGTGGATGACATGCAGGTGGGACTCACTGAAACACTACTGGAGACTGAAGTCTCATAATAGTAAGTGGCAAAGGTTGTGGGCAGATCTGGAGGTGGTCCTGCTTTACAACCTCAAGTGGGGTAGCTCTCATAGATTACACATTTCATTACAGCCACACATACACAGGTGTTACTTTTCAGTGCTAGGAGTCTAAGCAAGAAACTCCATTCCCTACTAGCTCTCCTTACCCTAGATAACACCAATATCTGTTTATTCACTGAGACATGGTTTAAAGCTGTGGAGAGCACTCTAGCAGTACAAGGCTATAATGCCTTACAAACATTTAGACCAGCTACTATACAGACATGTAGTAAAGATGGGTGTGTCTCAGTTTACATTAAAAATAAATATACCTCAAGGCAGGTAAAACAGGATGATGCACTTGAGTTTCTCCACATTCAAATCACCACAGGCAAAATTCCATACCACTTCCTTGCAAGCTATTGGTCCCCCCTATGACCCAGAAAACCTACAGCATGTTTTAAGATTACTGAAAACACTCACCATCCAACCCAATACCATATTTATTGGTGACTTTAATCACTCCACTATTATGTGGGAATCATATACGACACCAAACGTATAAACACAGAGATTCCTGGATTTTGTAAATACAAACTCACTACACCAAAATGTCAAAACACCCAGTAGGGGGGCAATCATAATGAAGTTGGTCCTCAGTAATGTGAGGGAGTGAGGGAGTGATGCACCCCCCCCCCCCAGCATAATGTCTGGTAATGTCAAACCACAAATCGGTCTCCTCTGAAGTAAAAATAAAATCCAGAATCCCAGCTAACTCTGGAATGTTCAAGAAAGTACAGTTGTGCAAAATCTTAACATAACAGTAGATGTCCTTCTCTTCTCTGTTGCAGTATTCTTTACAAATGGGATCTCCTGCATGACAGCCCAATGTCTGGCCAGAATACCAAACCTTTTATATCTTATAGGTGCCATACATCACACTTATGCTCCTCTCATAAGGAGTAGGGCATAAAGGTGACATACGGACACAAACACTCAGAACTGAACTGTCTCAGGAGGAAGAGAATACACTCAGAGACAAAAGAGAATATGTACATCCAGAAGAAAACAGGACAGAAGGAGAAGGAAGCAAGGGTGCCTTGTTCAGGAGGGCAGCAAAAGCACAGGGGCAAGAGATAGAAAAGAGAAGGGAGGGACCAAATACTGTAATAGTGAAGAGAAGGAAATTTACTATTATGGTAAGAATGTTGCAGTATTCTTTACAAAAGGGGGTTCCACAAGAGCTAAGAAGGCTGGAAGGAGGAAGGCACAGAAGAACACTCTACAAGCCCATGCAGAATAGCCCTGGCAAAACCTGCCCTGGCCATGGAAAGAACAAACCAATTTATAATGTTTAGTGAAAGTATGAAGAGAGAAGCAAATAGCAGCCTCAAGGATGGAATTAGTGTCCAAGAGGTAACCGCCCTAGTAGAATGTGCCTTTACAGATGAAGAAAAGCATTTGCCATGAAAAGAAAAACAAAAAGAAATGGCCTTAGAAATCCAGGATGAGACTGTTTGCTTAGAAACAGACAAACCCAAAGTCCTGGGATGAAAAGAAACAAAATGTTGCTCAGACATGTGAACTGCCTTTGTTTAATCCAAATACCTGTCTTGTCTATGAACATCCAAGGTGTGAAGAGCTTTCTCAATGGCAGACTGTGGAGAAGGAAAAAAGAAAAGGCATATAAACTGATTAAGGGACAACTCATTAACCAACTTGGGTATAAAAGGAGAAATAGTTCAAAGAGACACTCTGCCTCTGTGAAAAACTAAAAAAAGGAGGAAGAGCCATAATAGCCTGAAGTTCAGACACTCTCTTGGCTGAAGTAAGAGCCAACAGAAGAACAGTCTTACAAATGCAGTGTTGTAAGGAAGCTGAACTAGTAGGCTCAAAATGATCCCGAGTTAAGTTTTTAAGAACAAAACTGAGGTCCCAAGAAGGCACAATAGGATTTCTGGGAAGCCCGATATGAAGGATGGCTTAAAAAAAATTGTTTGACCTCAAACCAAGAGGCCAAAAGAGGATTCAAAAGCAGACAAGCAGAAAAAGTTGATAGGTGAGATTTATCGGAAGAATATGCCAACCCACCATTGAACAGATCACACAAATAAGACAGAACCACAGAAACCCCCCAAAGAGAGGGGATCTTGATGGTGAGATAGACACCAGACAGAAAATCTTTTATTTGGACATAAATCACTTTCTGGTATTGGGTTTCCTGGCCTCCTGCAGAACCTGGAGCACATCCTCAGAAAAGAGGTGACTAAAAGGGATCAAAACTGTATCACCCACAGTGCCATCTAAAGAGTGGACAGGTGAGGATGGACAAGACATCCTTTATCTTGTGTGAGAAGAGCCACCTGGTGAGGTAACTTGTGGTGATTGTCCCAAGCCAAGTGCTAAAGAAGGGGGAACCAATGCTCTCTGGGCCAAAAGGGAGTTACCAGCAAGATTTTGGGAGAGTCCTGTCTGAACTTTTGCAGAACTTGTGGCAAAAGAGGAAGGGAAAGGGGAGGCATGCAGAAACATTCCCTACCAAGGAAAAGACAGGGCATCCACTTTCCAATATGGAGGACATTCTACTCTTGAACAGAATAGAGGAAGCATGTCTGTTGAAAGGCGAGGGAAAAAGATCTACTTGAGGAACACCCCACCAATGGACTACGTCCAGAAACATGTCTCTGTGAAGGATCCATTCTTGATTCTGTGATCTGGACCTGTTCTGTGAGTCTGCAACTAGATTGTGTTCTGAAGGAATGTAAACCACCTGAGGAGTCACTTGATACCTGATAGCCAGATGCCATGTAGGACTTAGTACCCCCCTGCTTGCTAATGTACCACATCACAGCAGTATTGCCTACAAAGACTTTGAGAGGGCCAAGGAGGAAAAGGGAATGAAAAGCTTGTAGAGCCAGAAGCAGAGCTCTCATCTCATTTTTTCATTGGGATGATCTGACCTCTGATGAAGAGGCCAGAGACCGGGGACTTTTAGAAGGCCACAAGAGGCTCCCTACTCCAAGTTTGAGGTGTCCATGAACAGTTCCTGAGAAGAAATTGAAGCCTGAAAGTGTAGATCCAGATCGAGAGAGAGTTGATGAATCCACGACTGAAGCTCAGGTTCGAGACAAGGAAGTAAAGGAATAGGGAACGCCAGAGGGTGGCAATGTTGAAGCCACAGTGATTTGAGGTATCATTGTAACTTCCTCATGTGGAGCCTGGTGGAAGGAAGCATGGGAATAGTGGAGGCCATAAACCCCAGTACCATGAGAAATTCCTTGGCTGTGAGAGAGGACAGAAGAGGAGACTGAAAAAATGTGGTCAGAGACAAAACTTTGGCAGCAGGAAGAGAAGCTAACATGGGAATAGTTTGAAGCCTGCACCCAAGAAAAATATGAGCCTGGGAGGATGTCAGAACAGATTTCTTGAGATTTATGGTGAACCCCAGACTTTCTAAATGACAAGTTGTAATGTGGATATCCTGTAACAGACTGCTGGGAGAGTTTGCCTATGCCCTTATCCTGGAGGGACTTAAACAGGTCAGCAGTAGCTGTCCCAAATACATTTTTGTTATCCAGAGGAACATGCAGAAGCTTGGCTCTAATATCATCAGATAAGTCCTGAAGATAGCCAAGAAACATGCCTCATCACAAAACCAAAATCAGCAGCCCTGAAAGAGGCATTCACTGTATAGCTGCATTTTATGTGGTGTTGGATGACCTGGGAATTGGATCCAAGATGGAAAACAGCTGAAGCTTCCCATCAGAATCATGAAGGTCAGACACCACCTTAGCTTATAGCGTATACTTACCTTAGTAGAAGGTATACATCCTTTTCCCCACTGTAGTACGATCCTGGAGTTAGTATATATAGCTAGGGGGGTGGTGTGGGGTGCATAGCCCCCCCACCTTGTTTGTTTTATATTGTATTTTACCAAAAACTTCAAAACAATACATTTTAAACAATAGACATGCATAGTTGCAAAACCAATGACTAACTCTCTCCAGAAGACAATATGTACTCAAACTAAGTGGGGCGCTATGCTACCCACACCACCCACTGTGGGGGGCTGTGCCCCCCACACCCCCCTAACTATATATACTAACTCCAGGTTCGCACTACAGTAGAGAAAATGGCATATACCTTTTACTTGCTTTACAGTACTCTACACAGTGACATATATGCTAAATGCAGTTTAGTGAAATGGCTTTTCAGTAATTTGAGTTTTCAGCAAAATGGCCGGGGTAAACAAATTTGAGTGAGAATAAGTTCATAACAAAGTAGGACATATATATATATATTTTTTTTTTTTTTTTGGGTAAAGATACAGACAATAATAGGGAAGATTAGACCCCAGTAATTTTTCTGCATAGCTGTCAAAACATTATGCTGGCAATGCAATTTCACAGCTGCCACATCATTACGACAGCTATGGCAGAGCAGAGGAGCAGTGGCTTCCTGGCAAAAAGTACAGTTGTGTACACTTACCATAAATGTAGATGTTCGAGTGTATTCACTGTTGCATTCATCACATTTGGGTTATCTGCCTGCAGGTAGCCCTCAGCCAGCCTGAATACCAGAGTCTTTGGATTTCTGTGTCGGATGCTGTCTCTTCTGCCATGACGTCAGGTCGTCAGGGATATAAAGCATGCAGCCGATGCCATTACATCAGTTTTTCTTGCCCAAGATGTCAGGTACCCCCACAACAGGAAGCAATTATATGGTATGGTACACCCCCATCAAAAAGCAAATGCACCAGAAAAAATAAATATACCAAACAAGCCAAGAGAAGTCAGGGGGCTGGAGGGAGGGTAACCAGGACTGCAACAGTGAATACACTTGAACATCTACATTTATGGTAAGTGTACACAACTGTACTACATTTTTTGTGTTTCACTGTTGCAGTTATCACATTTGGGTATCACATTTGGGTTGATTCCCAAAGCTAAGGAAGGGAGGAGCAAGTTAAAGAGCATTAGAGCCAGCTATTAAGCCCTGCAAGACTGTAGTGGAAAATCCAGCTCTGGGTTTAAAAAAGATAGGCATGTGGTAGTGCTTGGTGAAGGTATGTACAGAGCTCCAGGTAAGCAGCTTCTAGGATGTCCCTGGTAGGGACTCCTCTGAGAAAAGCCGCGGAGGTAGAGGCATCCCTGATGGAATGTGATGTTATCCCCTGTGTGGTAGGTTTTCCATGGTGCTTGTAGCACAGAAATGAATACAATGGGCTAGCCATTTGGAAATAGTTTGCTTTGAAATGGCCTTCCCCTCTGCCCCTGCAGCAAAGGCAACTAGCAGCTGTTCAGATTTTTCGAGAGGCTTAGTCCTGTCCAAATAAAATCTAAGTTGTTTGTGCACATCCAGAGAGTGCAGTATTCGGTTCCCTTTGTTTTGTGGATTAGGGAAAAAAGTAGGCAAATGAATGGACTGATTTAGGGCCACACTAGACACCACCTTGTGCATTAAGGAAGTATTAGTCCTGAGGGAAACCCTGTCCGCATGGAAGATAATGAAGGGTTCCACTGCCATGAGGGCATGTAATTCAGACACTCTTCTTGCTGAAGTGATGGCTAGGAGGAAGGTTATTTTCCAAGAAAGGAATTTCAACTCTGCTGTAGCAGCCGGCTCAAAGGGGGGGGAGAGTAAGCTTTTCCAATACAAAGTTAACATCCCAGGCTGGAGTGGGAGCTGTCCTGGGGGGGGGTCTTAAATTTTTGGCCCCTCTAAGGAATTGTTTTAGCAAGGGGTGAGAGAAGAGGGGTTGGCTCAGTATTATAATGTGCTGAAATGGCAGAGGCATGAATTTTAATTGATGAGAAGGATAGGCCCTTGTGGAGGACTTCTTTTAAGTACTGTAGAATATGAGGTAAGCTGGGCACCATTGTACCCATCCCCTGAGCCTGGCTCCAGGAACAGTATATTTTCCACTTTTCAGCATAGGATTTTCTAGTACTAGGCCTCCTTGCCTCCAGAATGACATCCAGCACCCGCTTACTGAGGGATGCTAGAGGACAGCTCAAGGAATTAGCCAGGCTGCAAAGTTCACGGTTTGAAGCTGAGGGTGCAGAATCTGGCCTGCCTGCTGGGACAGCAGGGAAGGGGTCTGAGGCAGGTGCCATGGTTGCAGCAGTGTCATACTGCGCAAGAGGGAGTACCATTGTTGGCATGGCCAGTCTGGTGCAATCAGTATTATCCTTGACTTGCCCTGTTTGGTCTTTAGTAGAACCTTCGAGAGGAGAGGCAGAGGGGGAAAGGCATAAACTGAGAGGCTTTCCCAGGTAAAGGACAGGGCATCCACTTTCCAAGCTTGACTGTGGGGAGTTCTTGTGCAGAATTTGTTCAATTGGTAGTTCTGAGGGGAGGCAAATAGGTCTTCCTCTGCAGTCCCCCATTTGTTCCTCAAGAGGTTGAATATTTTGGGTTTCAGTTTCCATTCGTGTAGGTCCATGAGATTTCTGCTTAGGTTGTCTTCCAGTGAATTTAGTTTGCCTGGCAGGAATTGAGCTTGTAGGTGTACTTGGTAGCTCAAGGCTGTGTTCCACAGAGCCATGGCTAGTCTGCAGAGAGGGTATGAGTGGGTTTCCCCCCTGCTTGTTTATGTACCACATAACTGTGGTGTTGTCTGTCTTTACCAGTAGTTGTCCTGGAAGAATACAGTCTTTGAAGGCTGTCAGAGCATTCTGTACAGCTAACATTTCTTTTTGATTGATATGTAGCTGCATCTATCTCGGGTTCCATTTGCCCTGAAAGCACTGCCCTGATATGTATAGTCTGATGCGTCTGTTGTTAGGGTTTGGGCAGCAGGGGATAGAGTGAAAGGGAGTCCATTGTTGTGGTAGCAGGCCTCTGCCCACCAAAGGAACTCTGTCTTCATACAAGGAATGATAGAAATCATTGTTTCCAGGTCCTGAGAATGTTGACACCATAGGCTTTTTAGATACCATTGGAGTTTCCTTATATGCAGTCTTGCATATGGAATTAGTAGAATGCAAGAAGCCATGAACCCCAGGACTTGCAGTATTTTCCTTGCAGATAGCTAGGGTTTTGTGGCCAATAGTTTGAAGTAGGAAGTCAAATAAACTTGTTTCTCTGGAGTGAGGAATGCCATCTGGGAAGCTGTGTTCAAGCTTGCTCCCAGGAATACAATCTGTTGGCAGGGTACTAGGTGAGATTTCTTTTCATTGATGGTGTACCCCAGTGAGGTTAGAAGTTTCTTTACGAATGCCAGGTGTTGTAATAGCAAGTCCTGGCTTTCTGCCTGAATCAGACAATCATCCAAGTATGGGTAAATTTGAATATTTCTCTGCCTGCAAAATGCAATGGCTGGAGCTAGACACTTTGTGAATACCCTGGGCGCAGTAGATAAGCCAAAGGGAAGTGCAGAGAACTGATAGTGCATGGAGCCTGCCCTGAAGCGTAGGTATTTCCTGCAAGATTCCCTTATTGGGATGTGCAGGTAAGCTTCCTTTAAGTCTAAGGTTCCCAGCCAGGCATCATTTGCTAGCATAGGAAGAAGCTGTTGAAGAGTTAGCATTTTGAATTTTGGAACTACCAGAAAGGTGTTGAGAATAGAGAGGTCCAGGATAGGATGCCAGGAGTTGTCTTTTCTGGGTACCAGAAAAAGTCTTGAATAAAAACCTTGTCCCCATTGTTCTGCTGGGACAGGCTGAATAGCCCTGATACTGAGAAGAGAGAGAACCTGCTGTTGGGCCTCCCCCCATTGATTTGGGGGGGGGGGGGGTTGTAGGTGTGGCCAACCATTTGGAGTTGGTAGGGTGTGGAAGTGGAATCTGTATCCTTGGGAAACTATGTTCAAAACCCATTTGTCCTGTGTAATGAGTTCCCAGTTTTTTGCATGTAGGGCAAGCTTTCCTGCTAAGGGAGCAGGTAGTTGAGCAGGGCTTGGAAGGGTTAAAGTTAAGTCATTGTGCCATTTTTCCATATTTTATTTTATTATTTATTTTTTATTTATTTTACATTTGTTGACCGGGATAGTCCGACTGGATACATGTCCATTTTCAGCGGAGTCCTGGGGAGAAAAGCTCCAACAGGGTTAACAATGATATATTGTTAAAAAGACATATAGACATTTTACATAGTTTTAAGAGAGAGAAGATTATTACAGTAGAAGCTACATTTGGTTACATTTCATTATATTCAGGATAATTCACACTTAGTTGAATAAGACAATTATTGCCCACTTGTATGTAGTATTGCTCATGGGAATGTTAATCTGGGTTCATACAAGGACAAAGCCAGTGTGATTTATAATGGATTTTTAGTTCTTTTTTGAATAGAGCTAGTGATGGTAAAGACGTTAGCTTATTGGGAAGAGAATTCCACACCTTGCCAATAATATTGGAGTATAGTGTGTCCCCGCCTAGGTTATGGGACTTGCTAGTTTGTATTAGGAGTTTGTTAGATGAGCGAAGAGAACTTAGGTTGGAGTAAGGGGTTAGAATGTTTTTCAGTGCAGGGGTGTTCTCTGGATGTTTCAGGATTTTAAAGGCTTCTATAAGTTGGTATTCCAGAAGAAGATTAGGGAGTTCTAGCCAGTCAAGTTTTTTCAGGTTAATACAATGGTGTGTTCTATAGGGTAGGGCAGTGATGAATCTAGCAATGTGGTTATAACAAGTGGAGAGACGATTGAGGTCTGACTTGTTGAGGTTCGTAAGGATGGGGGGAGGCGTATAGTAGGGTGGATAGGAGGTGTGAGCGGGCAGTGGCTAGTCTAGCGGCTGGAGTTAGGAAGGTTTTTAACCTATATAAAGACCCTAGTTTTTTGTTTACCATTTTAATAGTTTGGTTGATGTGGGTGTCAAATCGCAGTTTATTGTCAATGTTTACTCCTAATAGTTTAGCGTTGGTAGTAGGAGAGATAATAGTACCATTGTTGGATTGAATAGTGAATTGTGTGAAAGGTGTTGGGTTGGTTGGGTGGAAGAGAAGTAGTTGGGTTTTTTTTGGGTTTAAGATGAGTTGATGGTCAGTTAGCCAATTTTCAACTATGGTAAAGCAGTGTTGGGTAGTTGTTAGAAGGTTATCAAGGATGGGATTAGAACAGATGAGAGTTGAGTCATCTGCATATTGGATACAGGTGGCTTCGGGGATAACTGAATGGAGGTCGTTTATGAATAATGAGAAGAGAAGAGGTCCTAATATGGACCCTTGAGGTACGCCTATGCTGTTCGGTAGTAGGCAGGAGAGCTTGTTCTGCCACATAACTGCCTGTTGTCTGCCTACGAGGTAGGCCTGAAACCAGTTTAGGACTTGGGTGTCCAGATACAAGGTTTCTAAGGTTTTGAGAAGTAGCTGGTGGTTTACCATGTCGAAAGCTTTCGACATATCTAGAAAGAGAGCCGAGGAAATATTTTTGTTATTCCGGTTACGGTTAATTTTCTCGGTAAAAGAGAGGAGGGCAGTAGTCGTGCTATGATGGGGCCTAAATCCATGCTGACAGTCAGTTAGTAGCTTGTTTTGGATGAGATAGGACATGAGTTGGTTATGCACACACTTTTCCATTATTTTGGCAAGTGGTGATAATATGGCTATTGGTCTATAGTTAGAGAGTTCAGTGGATGTTCCTCCTTTATGAAGAGGTATGACGTAAGATATTTTCCATATTGCTGGGATTGTGGACTCAGTAATGGTTCTGTTAATTAAGATTGAAATGGGGTAGGCTATGACATCTGCAGCAATTTGCAGGTATTCTGCTGGTAGAAGATCAGCTGAGAGGGTAGTTGGCTTTAGTTTTTTCAGTCGGGATCGAATGAAGGCAGTGGATATGGGTTGGAGGTTAAAGGATAGTGGAGAGTTGGGTGTGGTATTTTTTGGGGTGGTAGAGGGAGCAGGTAGCTGGTTTGCTAGTGACTGAATGGTTTCGGTGAAGAAGGTATTAAAGTTGTTGGCTACTTCTTCTTGGTTCTTGTCAGATAGAGTTTCTGGGGTAGGAGTGGTGGATTTTCCTGGTTGGAGAAGTTTGTTCAATCCTGCCCAGAATTTTTGAGGGTTCTTTTGGTTTTTGTTTTGTAGGTGGTGAAAGTAGTTTTTCTTATCTAGAGCGGTGGCCTTTTTAGTTTCATTTCTTATTTGCTGGAAGATGACCCGGTCTAGTGGTAACTTGGTGGTACGCCACTTGGTCCATGCTTTGTCTCTATTAGTTATTTTGGTTTTGGTCTCTGTGGTTAGCCAAGGTGCTATGTGAGTTTTGATTCTAGATACCCTTTTGGGAGCATGAGAGTCAAGTATGGTAAGGAATGTTTCATTAAAGTGTGAGACTGCCTCATCTAGGGGAAGGAATTTCAATCTTGACCAGTTGCAGTATTTAAGTTCCGTGTTAAATTTTATTGGGTCAAATTTTTTTTTTGTTTTTGATCGTTCTATACACTGGCATGCTAGCATTGGTTGTATTATCTTTCATAATGTATGTAAGCATATGATCACTGAGATCATTGGGGAGAGTCCCCGGGGTATATTTTTGGGGGTGCTCCTTAACGAGCACCCAGTCAAGTATGCTTTCTTTTTGTTTATAATTACCTAGTCTGGTGGTAGTGGTTATAATCTGAGAGAAACCATGGAGATTTAAAGAAGTAGGATTGGACCGTGCAGAGCATTGGTTCCAATCAATGTTAACATCTCCCAGGACTATTGTTTCTTGTGGATAGTTGTTATCTATCCAATTTAAGATGGCTTTGAAAGTGTCGATATTGTTCCCTGGGGGTATATAGATAACTATTAGGTTTAGACTTTTTAGTTTATTTAGTTGTATTTTTAGAGCTAATATTTCAGCATTAGCAACCTGCAGTGGTTGTTTGGGGTTAGTTAGGATGTTTAGCGTATTTTTATAAAGGACAGCTATCCCACCTCCTCTTTTCTTTATACAGTCAGCTCTGAGTATGTTGAACCCAGGTGACATTATCTGATTGTCTTTGGTTGATGGTTTAAGCCATGTTTCAGTTAGACACATGATGTCAGGTAGATAGGTTGCTAGCATGGCATGTAGGTTGTGTACCTTGTTGTTCAGACTTCTAATGTTTAAATGACAGATGAGTAGAGAGTTAGCTGGTCTAAGGGAGAGTGGATGTTTCATGGGCTCTGTTGAGCTGGTAGGGCCTGGGTTAGGATGGATGTCTCCATCTTTGGTGATGTTTTTCCTTAGGTATGCTATTAGTTTTAGGACTTTGATTAGTAATTTTAGACCATATTTTGTTTTAGTAGTTATTTGGTGTTGTTTATTAAGGTAAGGATCACTGAGATTTTTTGTTTTGGGGGTTGTATGGTGGGGGAAGAATTCGGCTATAGGTGGAGGGGAGGGGGAACTTGTGTGATAATTTGGATAGTGGAAGCCTGATAATGACATGTGTTCGTAGCTTGTTAAGAGGTAGAGTAACACAATGAGTGGTAGGATAATAGGATAATTATCCCTGTTGGCCTGGGCATAGTGATAGTGTGCAGGGGCGGGGAGTGGATAGAGAGGAAGTCTAGTGGGTGGGAGAGGAAGTAGGTGTGGCCAGGTGGCTATAAATCTAGAGGCAGTGGGGGCGGGTGGGATAAGGGGGCAGGATGGAGAGTGGAGTGAGCCCGGCTGAGCGGGAGCAAACAATCTCGAGTTTGCAGAATTCTGGTGGATGAGTCCCTTTTTATTTTGTAGCAGTTATACAAGCCTGGACTATTTTCAGGCGCTGCTTACTTCAATTTTGGAGAGAATATACCAGGTTTAAGGTAAAACTATAGATTATATTGGGTTAGCTGCTGTGTTTGAACCCTATAGTTGGCTCGGTTGCAGTAATTGCAGTTAAATTTTTTTAGGTAACAGTATTTATTAACCTTGGGCTGATTTTGAGATGGCGATGGGGCTGAGACTTTGTCCGTGTGTTCGCACTCGGTCAGGCGGTCTTGCCTTGG
Organism: Protopterus annectens; assembly: GCF_019279795.1. Lineage (NCBI taxonomy): Eukaryota > Metazoa > Chordata > Ceratodontiformes > Protopteridae > Protopterus > Protopterus annectens. Next base: position 76,739,550 of record NC_056740.1, on the reverse strand, counting down.
GCAGTTGAATTTCTATCAGGTAAAGGAGTTCTGGGCAGTACCTGAATGGAGAATATAATGTTTTAAGTTAGCAGAATTTCAATTAGAAAATTTCCATGTAATGCTTTAAGCATTCCAACTTTCTGTAAGCAAAAGTATAATACAGCTAGGGTACTTATCATTGGAGTTAAGAGAGGCTCTGTACATAAAACATAAGTAATTTAGGAGTAATAATAGCTGTGGATCTAGCGACTAATTCCTAGCGACTTCACGTATTACACTGGTAGCGTATTGGCGTTCTATAGGTACGCCCCATAGGGGTGACTTACTACTCCCTGCTTTGGAAGTGGGATCCCCCCACTACTTAGGTCTGTGCATGGCCTGAGACTGTAGCCTAGGTGGTCTGCTGTTCCTGGGTTTGGACTGAAAAGGCCTGGAAGGGACTGGAAAGGACCAATTCTTTGAAGGCCAATGCCTACTGAATCTGGGAGGCTGTACTTGTAGGAAATCTTTAACAGTTTGCATAAATTTAGCTTTTTCCTCCATCCTTTTGAAGACTTCTGCTTTGTTGCCAAAAAAGTGGTCTTGGTTTAAGGGAGCATCCAGTAATTTAGCTTTAACATGATCTGGCAAGTTTTGTTCCTTAAGCCAAGCATGCCTTCAAAGTACAGACCCAGTGACAGCAGCCCTGCAGGATGCTTCTAAAACATCAAAACCACATTGCAAAGTATGTTTACCAACTTGATCTGCAGAATGCATTAAATCTTGCAATTCTTTGTGTTCAGCACAGTCAGGAATAAACATCATTTTCTGTTTAAGTAGTCCCATAATATGCTGCTGATACTTTAACATATGAAACTGGCAATTTAAAGCCCTAATAGCCAAAGTAGCAGAAGTGTATACCTTCTTACCCCATCTGTCTAAGGCTCTTGAATCTCTATCTGAAGGGGTAGGATTTTTGGCAGCAGTAGCCTTAATGCCTTTTGGTCCTTGGGAAATAGTCTCTGGATCCGCAGAAGGACTCTTGAAGAGGAACCTGTGAGAGTCAGGTACTCTGTAGTACCTGTCAGGTTTTCTGGGAGCTGGAGGTCAAGTGTCTGGGGTAAGGCTAGATTCCAAGAAAACATCTACAATGTCCAGAACAGGAGGGATAGCTAAAGGCCTGTGTTGATGCAGGAATAAGAATTTCCTAAGCCTCTTTTTGGACTCAGAGGAATCCTGGCTTTCCCAGTGGAAATGCTCCCTAAGAGTATGCAAGGTTTCACCGAAAGAAAAATCTTCTGGAGGGAAAGCAGAGGGAATGGAATCCTCTGCATCAGAATCCTCATAAGTAGATAAGGGAAAATCCTGGTAATCAGAAAGAGCAGAATTATCAGATTAATGATCAGAAGAATCAGAAAGAAATTCAGTTCTAGGTCTCTTAGATGGGGAAGGCTGGCTTCCCCTAATTAAGGTAAGCATTTGTTTTCGAGGCATATGGACCTGAGCCCGTGGTTTGGTCGTCGGTTTTCAAGGTGTAGTGCGAGTTTTTGGCCTGGATGGAAATGATGACATTGGTTTACAATGCATGTCTGTAGGCCTGAATACACCCTCAGAAGCCGGTGCGCCTGCACAGCGGCTCCGGACCCATCCAAGGTAGAGACATCCGCAGGTTCCATAGTCGAAGAGCATCTCGTGGCATACAGGACTCTGAATGGGTCTCAGTAGAGGCCTGCGAATTTGAAATAACGGGTATCAGGGGCTACGAAAGTGCCTCACTGAGTACCGGCAGACTGGAGACTAGCTTAACTGAAGCGTAGTCGACAGTTTTGGACCTATGCAGTCTGTCTCTGTCTTTATCCTTACATTTTTTTCAGAAGATCGGTAGTCGGATGGCTTAACTAAGTCATTTCGGAGTACTGAGATCGAGTACGAAAGGAATTGGCTGCAAAAATAGCCCGACGAGAAATAGTTTGGGGGTTGAACAAGGCACAAAACTTGACAGCGAGGGACGTCGTGGTCCAGGCCTAAACAGGGGATGCAGTAAGAATGAAAATAGTTATTTGCTTTCCACAGGCAAGACAATTGTTAACTTTTACTGACATTGGTTGGAGCAAGAAAAAGGATCCCCAACAGGGTACTTAACTTTTTTGAAGACTTCGGTTTGAAACTCGAAAACGAAAATTTCAGGAGACGACCGACCGACACTTGCGAACTGCTTCTGCTTCTGGCACCGCACGGCAAGAAAGACTGATGTAATGGCGTTGGCTGCATGTTTTATATCCCTGACGACCTGATGTCATGGAAGAAGAGACAGCATCCGATGCAGAAATCCGAAGACTCTGGTATTCAGCCAGATGAGGGCTACCTGCAGGCAGATAACGCAAATGTGATGACTGCAACAGTGAAACATGAAGAACATCAATACAAACATGGTCATTGCTGCTGGAGCTGCTTAACAAACATATCAAACTTTTTCCTGTTAATTTCACTTGTAAGCGAAGATGGCATCCCCATTAATCTCCTCATTACATCCTAGTCTTTCAAAAGAAAAAAAAAATCCTACGTGTAAGGGGTTAAAAATGCAGTAACCTGCTTTACAAATGAAATTAATGATCCAGCTGTCACATACAATATATCCACGTCTGTCTACAGATTTTTTTTTTTTTGGTCCTCTTCTCACCTGACTATCATCTTAGCCTAAGTGTCTATATTCATTCTCTAGGCCTACCAAATGAGACTTTTTCTGATGCTGTTCAGGACATATGAGGACTATGAGGCATCAAGTGTCACATATGCTGCCAAGGAGGATTTTTTAATATGCCCAAATTCCCTTTCCGCCTATCTGCACAGTCCCAGAAGGACATGCAATGAGCAAGTAGAGTATTGTCCAACTGCCATGGTGACTTCAGCCAATGCCATAACTTCCACAGGGCAACTCCCCCTGTGCATACCAAGCATCCTCCTAACTGACACTGCCAGCACCTGAGATGCCAGAACCAATAACTGAAGCCAGGTCACCTTGGTTGTAGGCTGAACATTTTATCCTGCTATACATCAGCACTGGCTTTGATCTGTTTATCTGTGCTATCTACTTATCTAGCTACTTATCTGCTTGTCTAAATTATAGAAATAAAAAAAATGATGATGGACCATGTACAGAGAGAAAAAAAAATGCTGAGGTGGTTACCAATAAATAAGCAACTCTAGCTGTTCATACTACTAGCTATTCTGGACCTGCACTTGAGCAGAGTCCAGTACTTGTCATTATAGCCAAGCCATGACATGACAAGGCAAAAATCTGTCTTTATAGTATAAAAATATTTCCGTCCTTCTAGTAAAAAAAAAAAACTTGACAATCTTTTGCCATCACTGACATCTGCTCATCCTAACAAGAGATTGCATACATATCTGTTGACCTCACAAGATCCAAACATAGTGAACATTTTAAAACATGAGGAAAAGAAGACAGCCTTGCTTAATTTAGCAGAAGCGTTTCAGAGTAAAGTGGGAATGAAAATTAAACCAGAAGTAGACAAAGATTAGACAATTGAATGTGCCAAAAAATAAATGAAAGAATATAAGAAAGATCAGATGAGAAGGAAAGAAATTTGGGAAATACATAAATATATGATAGCAAGTACAGAGCTCACCTAGCACAACCTCAAGCTGACCAAGATTCGACTCTTGAATGGTTAAGGAGAGGTGAATTGAAACCACAAGATGAAAGGTTAATAATGTCGGCCCAGGATAGTGGATTATGCACCTTGGTTTACAAAGTCCACTGAACATGTGGGAGAACAGACAAATGCAGGTTCTAGAAAAAAAAAAAAAAAAGAACTGGAAACAGTTGCATATCTTGTTGCTGGATGTGAAACACTCAAGCAGAGGGCCTGCATACTGAAAGGTACAATAGTGTGGCAAGACTGCTGCAATGGGGATTGTGCAAATACTGCAATATTGAAGTAGCTAAACATGAACCACAAAGCAATGTGGAGAATGATGAAGTTTATATCACATGGCATCATCCATTACCAGCAGGTCAAAAATTAGATGCGAGAAAAATGAAAGCAATGCACTTACCATAATGATAGATCCATGTTGTCTGATTTTTGTCCGGTTCAACTATGGGTAGTCAGATCCAAATGGACTGACCTTGGCACAGATTCTGAAGCTCTTTGGATTCAAGGGCTCTGACTACCTCCCTTACCCATAATTTCCTGAACTCCACCTTAGCAGCTCAGAGCAAGTTTGCACCCCTGTAAATATTATGCCCATATGCAGATCAATGTAATCATATACCAATCATATAATGTTTTTTCAAAACTAACTCCAGAATGTAGGACAGAAAAAATGGTAGGGTCATGGGAAACTGGCACAAAGGACTGCTCACAGATGGGGAATACCAGAGTTGACCCAGTTATCAGAACTCTATTTGTGATGATCTGGAAGAGGACAGGTGGGAGGGATGTTGAACTGAATGAAAATCAGACAACATGGATATAGCATTACACTAAGTACATAACTTTCATATCCAATGTTGTTCATTTTTGTCCAATTCAACTATGGGACAGATTCCAAGCATATAGACCAGGATGGCGTCAAGGGAGGACATTCCTGAGGATGGTGGAATCAAAGAAGGGACATGATCTAGATTGCTCATCAAGCTTATAATGAGATACAAAGGTATAGACTGTTGACCGTGCAAGTGTCATCAACAGATAGCCTGTAGGCAAAGGCTGTAGATGTGGCCACTGCCCTTGTGGAATAAGCCTTAGGTTTAGATTGTAAAGACAAGCCCTTTTTATTATACACAAAGGAAATGCATTCAGATAACTATCTGGATAGGGTAACTTTAGCAACTGATTTGCCCAATTTAGGCTTTGAAAATGCCACAAATAATTGATCTGACTTTCTGAGGTTTAATTCTATGGTGACAAAACCTAAGCTGGTGATGAGCATCCAGCATATATAGCAAGTATGCACTCTTATTTGAAAATCTTGGAAAAAGACTGCTAGATCTACTGACTGATTTAGATTATCTTTGGGTGCCGCCTTAGGAAGGAAGGATGTATTACTCCTTAAGAAAACCCTGTCCTTGTGGAAAACCAAATAGGGCGGCTTGTAGGAAAACACTTGCATCTTTGGCTGAAGTAACTGTCACCAGAAAAATTGTTTTCCAAGAAAGGAATTTTAAATCTACTTATGCTGGAGATTCAAATGGTGGCTGAGAGTCAATGCATGTAACATGACGGCAATATCCCAGGAAGGTACCAGGTCTTTGACAGGAGGCTGAAGAAGAAAGGTTCCTTTCAGGAAGGCCTTAGAAATTCTCCAAGAGGCTATAGAGCTGTCACTCTGACATACATGGAAGTTATAGATAGCTGCCATTTGTATTTTGATAGTTGAATGGGGGCCAAAAATGGATCCAAGGAGCTGAAGACAGCTCAAACAGAAAATCTCTTCCATTTGCTATGATACATTTTTGTAGTAGCCCATTTTTGGGCTACTAAAATGATAAATGGCTGATGAAGGATGCCTGGAATCTCTGGCTAAGGTTAGAACTAGAGGAACCAAGCAGTTAACTTCATAGCTTTCTGGTCTAGAGCAGGCAGTCAGGCCGGGTGTGTTAATAAATCTGGATATTGATCCAACATCCATGGTGGATGTACTAATAAAAGCCACAGGAAGGGAAAACATGTTTGATGAGGCCAGAAGGGAGCAATGAGAATCACCTTGGCCTTGCACATTTTTTGCATTCTGTAAGAACGTGTTCATTAAAGGCAATGGGAAAAAACAGAGGAGACCTAGGGCCAATTGTGGACTACAGCACCCCTTGGTGACTGTCCCTGTGAGGGGATCAGGGCAAAGAAACTGATGATCTTGTTGTTTAGGTAGGACACAAAAAGACTGCAGGAAGATTAGCCCCAGAGACTGAAAATTAAGGTTGTCACTGTTGGATTGAGGGACCTTTTGTGAGGCATCAAGATAGATCTGCTAAACCTATCTGCCAGGACATTGGATGGCCCCATGATGTGCATTGCCATCAGAAAGCATTGTGAAAACATAGCCCATTGCTAGACTCTCATAGCCTCCTGACACAGTGGCCAAGAGTGTGTTCTTCCCTTCTTGATGACTCACCAGACTACCTACATATTTCTGTCTGCACTGATATCACAGCCTGAGAAGGGCATCCTGAAATCCCTACAATGCCAGGACAACTGCCCTCATCTCCCGAAAATTATTGTGAAGGCTGACCTCTGTATGTGACCAAGTGCCCTGGACCATCTTCCCTTTGAAATACCCCACCAAACATAGAAGGGAAGCATCTGTTGTCACTACCACCACTGAGGGGGTCTGTAAGGAATGAATACCCTTCTACCATGAAGCAAGACATTATACACCAGGACATGTGATGCCTGCAAATCTGAGTAAGTCAAATTTTGGCGTGAAGTGGGTGATACATTTGGGACCATTACACCATCATCTTTGTGAACACACTGGAGGCTGTGGTGAGACTGAATGGAAGTGCTCTGAATTGATAACTGGCTCCCAGCCAGAAATGAAAAAATCTCCTCAAATTCTTCTCCATCTTCAATAGATAGTAAGTGTCATTGAGATGTATGATGCACATCCAATTGTCCTTCCTCAGTAGAAGCAAAATGGACTGGTGTGTGACTATACAGAATTTAATCTGCTTGCTGTACTGATTTAAACAGCTCAAATCCAGGCTGGATCTGAGGTCCCCTGTTTTCTTGAATACTAAAAAGAACCTTAAGTAGACTCTGGAGTCTAACTGGTTTCAAGGACTGGTTGGATGACTTGTTTATTTTAGCAGCCTGGAAATTTCTGCAGCTTCTAGTTCTCATTGACTGGGTGGAAAAATTGGATCTTTCTTCTTCTTGACAGGGGAAAGGCAAATGGTATGGAATAACCTCTGGAAATTATGTTAAGCACCCATGAATCTGGGGTTAAGTTTCGCCAGGCTTGTGGGTGCACAGACAAGTGCCCCCCAACTGCCTCCACAGTGCAGAAGTCAGGCAACCCTTCAGGGGTGCTGAAAGAGTTTTTCAGTTAAAGGTCTGCAAAATTCCTGGTTATGTTGTCCACCTTTGCCTCTATTATGAAGTCCATTATTGTTAGTCTCTGCCACAAGAAGGTCTATGACCAGGTGTTTCTTGATAAAAACTGTGATTTTCTTTAGCACATCTTCCCAGCCCACTGATTCCTAGAGTAGGATCTCTGTGGCATGGAGAAGCACATGCCTAGTGCAGAGAGAGAGCGTCTTGCCATCCTGTTGACTCCTAGTCATTGTTTCTTTTACTTTAAATCCCAAGGTAGACCCATAAAAGTGGGCATTAATGAAAGATGTCAAAGCTTTATGCAAAATTGCATAGATGCATCTAGGCAGGCCGACAAATAGTAATACCAGTGCCTGCTGCCCTTACCATGCCATCAGCTGTGTTGGAAAGCAGTAGCAAGGCTACACTTAAAGTAGACTGGAGGCTAGAGAGCTAGGAATCCACTGTCTTTTGAAAATCTGCAGGCAGAATACCCAAGTGAAAATTGGATATCTCCTCAGTCAGGCCTCTCTGAAATCTGGTGACATGCATTAAATAAATCAGTGCTCTAAGTGCAAAGGTCACTGAAGCATGCACCCATTTCCCAAAATGGTCCACAGCTCTAGATTCTCTACTGGGGGATGGACCAAGGAATTTTCTTCAGATAGTTCCTTCTGTGTGGCTACCATCACATCCACCAGTGGACCTTTGCACCAGTGTTTTCTGTCTGTTGGTGCTGCTAGTATTCAGTTAGGCTTCTTAGGGCTGGGTCTCACCACATCAGGGTCCTTTCATGTCCATTAAGCCATCAATCAATGAGTGGCTCAACAGGTGGTACCACCAAGGATGAAGATGAGCCAGAACCAAAGGCATCCAGGAACAAGGACTCGTCTGGAGAAGAGTTATCTGTGGACCATTCCCCTCCCTGCTTCATCAATTCAAGGATCTCACCAAAGGTGACTTCTTCATAGGGGGATCTAGGGGAGCATTTGCCTTCACCCGAGTCTGTGTCTTTGGTGCCAGACTCTGGGGAAGAGTCTAAGTGCTTTCTGTGAACCATTTCTAGGGGAGGGTCAGAAGATTTTGAATCAGACTGGGAGCTTATGTAGCAGGTAACCTGGAAAGCCTGTGGAACTGACTGCCCCTTTCTAACAGTAGAAGCTCTAACAGTAGAAGCTCATCCCAGTCGGTGTTTGGATAGAGCCAACTTGGATGGATAAGCCTTTTTCCTTGGCATCAAAAGGACACACTCAAAAGCCTTGAATGCCGAGGATGCCATCGGCTCTACCTGCACCCTTCTGTCTTCGGACAGAAAGAAAACTTCAGAACTGAGTGGCCTCGACCCAGAGGCCGATCTTAGAGCTGAGCTATTGAGCACTGAGGCTGCTAGGGGAAGAGGTGGCTTCATCAGCTATGGAGTTTACTCTTCCCCAGGAGCCACGCCAAAGCATCAGCTCTGAAATGCTTCCTAATATGAACATGTCAGGGTCAAAAGAAGAAAGGAACCCATCAGAGTCAAAGTCCCTTGAACTATCGGCTCCAGAAAAGGCACTCTGGGAAAGATCAGATATGAGAAAAATGGTTCTGAGGGGTGGACTGGTTCCATATACAATAAAAGAGGAAAGGTAGATGGTCCAGCACTCAATATGTTCCCAGAAGAAAGTACCAGGAAAACCCCAAGATAAATCTGCTTTCTGAGGAACTTTCTCATCATTCTGTTGACATCCTGTTCTGTCAGACTTCTCAATGACCAGGATGATGACGCCACTGAAGCTGGTCTAGAATACTTTTTTTTCCTGAAGGATTGGTGAGTGCAGTCTGAAGCTCACAGGAGCCAGGAAGAACCTGGACCAAGGAGGAAGACAGATGGGTCCAGAAAACTGTTAGCTCTGAATGTCTTGGCACCTTGGGATCTGATCCTGAAGCTATTGTCAGATCAAGGCAGCTTATATGGGATTTCTCAGAGTCAGACTTATCCTCTTCCTTTGACTTTTCTTCATCTTTGTCTAGTTGTTTGACTGTCTCACCATCCTTCTCTTTGTCTTTACCTGTCTTTCTGTCTGTCTGTCTGTCCTTGGACCTCTCATCCTTGTTAATGGGCAATGAGGCAGAAGAAGAAGTGGAAGGGATGGCAGACCCTGTTTAATGAGGAAGAAGGCCCTTCACAATTAACTTCTTTCTAATCTGCAAAGCTTAGGAGCTAAATAAGAACCAGGTTTGACACTGAATGTCAAGGTGGGCAGCATTCAAACAATAAACACAAAAATAATGTAGGACAAGGATTGGGAGTTTGTACTCGCACTTCATTCATTTCTTAAAGCCTTGACCATCAGCCATTACCATAAAGCACAACACACACACACTCAGAGAAGAACATTCCAACTCAAAACTATGGCTGAACTACTGTAACTATATCACTATATTAATGTCCTAGAAGTATAAGAAGGACTAAGTAAATAACTAATAGAAACAAGCACAACACACTAATTTTACTAAATGGCCTAACTATACTAAACTCTAACACTAATCACACTCTCTAACCTAACCTACCTAACAGCACTTAGCACTCTAAAGATTTCTAGGTAGATAACTGAAGAGAAAAGATTTTTTTCTTGGTAGGGGGAGGAGTAGGAATAAAGAAGCAAAAAAACTATCAGCAAAAGGATACAAGATGCAACAGCCCTCAATGACGAGACCAAACACTTCAGGCAGCAAACAAGATCTGAGGTAGAGTTCAAGGAATTATGGGTAGGAAAGCAGTCAAAGACCTGGAACCAAAGAGCTTCAGAATCGGTTCCAAGGCTGGATCTGGTTGTATCCAACAATCCATAGTTGAGTCAGACAAAAATAGACAACATTAGATCAAAATATAGTAGTCATGAAAAAAAAAGACAAAAGTAGCATTGATTATTGAAATTGCTACACCCAGTAATTACAGTTCCTTATGTACAGAGAGACATAAAGTCATAAAATACCAGGATTTGCAGGCAGATATGGCAGCAGTGTGGAAGGAAGAGAGATAACCAGATAATTCCAATAATAGTAGGAGCAACAGGTCTAAAAAAAAAAAAGGATTTACAGTGGTACTAGATATGCTACTAATACATGTAACTCCATATGAATTACAGACCTAGGCATCTGATGGAGGTAGTAGAGGGGAGGAAATGCTTAAATATGCAACCAACAAATATAACTCCATATTAATTACAGACTTTTGGCATCTGATAGGGGTAACAGAGGGGAGCAAATACTTGGGTATGCTATCAATAAATGTAACTCCCTATGAATTACAAAAGGAGTCAATTCTGGGCACACTGTGGGTGCAGAGAAGGGCACTTTTGGTTAACATCAAAGACTGAAACTATACTAATTTCATGAACTCTAATCATACCCTGACTTAAGAATGGGGTCTATTTCTGTCATGGTATTGGAAACCCAAAAGACATGGAGAAATTAAACCAGGAGAGTGGTCAGATCTTTTTCTACAGGGACATTATGTAAAGTTTTACAGAAATGACTCTGGACTCCCACTCCCCAAACAATGTAGATATGTTTAGCTCCTTTAATCCCTATTCATGTGGTTTACAGTTTAGATCTAGAACCCTTTTTATAGAGTTCCAATGAACCTCCTCTATCTTGTGAATTTTGGAGAAGAAATCTATAGAAATGCTCAACATAGGTCCAAAAGTATGTACTAGGTTAATGAACACTGTGGTCTTTTCAAGCCTAACACGCATACCAAATTTCTGACAAGTTCTAATATCTTTGGTAAGTGTAAGCAGGGGCTCAGGAAATTAAACGCTTACAAGCAGGGGTCTGTGAGATGAACCATTCACGGGCTGCCTTTGTCCTTTAGAGACATAGCTACCAAACCAGGAATGAATTTCATATTCCCTATCCAATTGTCCAAGTTGCACTTGAATTGAGTTAGGAACCTCTACTTGACATGGATGAGGAGCCTGCTCCACAGAAGGGGTAGTCTCCGGAAAACATACCTGTCTTTCCAGCAAGTCCTATTTATATCACAGGCAGGGTTTAAGTCTTTATAATACGGAATTCTTATGCGGTTTGTTTGGTGGATATGCAAAATGTCCATCAGAGTGGGGTCTGACAATGCAAGGCATAGATCTCCTCCCAACAGCCTGTAGGAAATAGAATACAGGGATATGGCTTTAAGGAGGTCTGCATTAAACATGTTATTTATGCCCTGTATTCTTTTAGTGTGGAACCTCTGTGAACGTTCCAGTTGTTGGATATGCCTGGTTAGGTACACACCAAAGGGGGCACTGCACTCAATGAAAGATCTTATAAATGATGAATACAGTGGAAGAATGACATCCTTGGACCTAGAAGCCATAATTTGTTTATTAGTTGCACGACACGTAATGATTTCCTCACCACTGTAGACACGTGATGGTCAAAGGCTAGATTACTGTCTGTGTGCATTCCCATAACCCTGACTACTGGATCGACTCTTGCAGGGGTGTCTGACTTCCCAAAGAACACTGTTATGCACTGAGGAATAGGTCTTTCCACATGCCTATACAAAGGTGTGGAAATTTAATTACATTAGAAGTTCACAAACCTAATTTTCTGCCACAGAATATCAGTTCTTTTGTACAAGGGCAACAAAAGTATGCTAGGACCAAAACAAACTTATACCACCATTATTTCTTGTTTCTTGATTTTCTATATGAGCAATTTTATGAAAAAATCAGTTTAAGTTGCTTGACCTAAGTTTTCCACTATGTCACTCATCAAGAATACTTGTAAATGGTGAAAACTCGTAGCAATGCAGTGAAATGCATTTTTCAGCATTCCCTAGGATTCACAATCATTCCGCTTGATTTTGCTACACTTTGTCTGAGCTGCAAAAACAATTCCAGATACAATCGTACATTATTCTTGAAACTTTGAGAATAATGGTGACATAGTTCCTTACTAAGAAGTTGGTGACATTTATAATATTTACAATAAATTCTTGACAACAAACAAGCAAACAAACTGGTTGACTATCAAAGTTAGGTGAGTATCTTTTCAGTGGCCTGCATCTATAATCAATGCATCACAGCGGTTTCTTACTTGCATAGTCCAGATTTCCAAACTGGCAAGCCATCATATTTTCTAATTTAATAATCTAACAAGAAATTGTATTTCTATATTAGAAAGCTATTCTCAGCATTTTGCATTTAGCAAGCTAGATTAAAAGCAGACAGCTTTCGAGATCATCTATGTTTTTAAAATACACAAAAGAAACAGTGGTAAAATAATTCAAGGAGTCCCTGTTAGCTTTGAACTACTAACATAGGGATGCAACATGAAACCTTCATTCTGTCAAAACTGGGGGTGAAGGCAAAGCTATTAGAAATGAATGTGTTACAACAAATAATGAACTCTTAAGTCTGTGTGTTACTATACAAAAGAATCACCCTGGGGAAGGCAGAAACATGAACATAGCCTGCTTTGACCTACCACAGATGTGTTATTATAAAATAACACATACTGTGATTTGCCTTAATGTTTATTTGTTTAGAACAAGTAATTTTAATTACAAAAGTTATTGGCGATAGAAATCCTTTGTCTTTCTTACAGGCGTTAATATTTAGTAGAATGCAAAGGAAAATGCATCTAAGAAGACAAAACTGAGCCTTACTGATTTCCTGCCCAATTTAATGTTTTAATATATAAATACAGCAATAAATATTAACACTCCAAAAACCTTGTGTACATGCTGGAAGGCTAAATTATAGTGCAGTCTTTATAATATATTCCCAAAATATGCCCATTTTATTCTTCAAGCAAATGAAGGCATTCAGTTGTTTTCAAGCACAAGGGGTCTTTCTTTGACTTTATGAAACAAATCAAAGTAGTTAAGAGGTAATAATATAATACATTTACTAGATTTTAAATCAATGAGTGGGTACTTAATTTGTACCACATGGACATATTAACATTCTACTGCCTGATTTATATATAAATATCTTTATTAATGTCATTTTCTTCCCTATAAAATCACACCAGGGCTTTAGTAGATTTTCCAGCTATAAATACACAAGTAGATATTGTACTTCAGTTACCTAGAAACAATTATTTACTACATGCATTCCAATGAAACACGTAAAAGCAATTTATTGTACACTTACTAGTGTTACAAGTGTAATGTCAATTTTTAGACTGACTTTTACATTTTGTTGAAAAACTACTACACAGAGGGAATGGTGAGCATTCCCTTTAATATAGCTGGAAAGCATCAGTTTCTATGAGACTACCAAACAACCCCATGACATATTAAAAGCAGAGTTAGTCATTTTCTGGTTCACATAGCCACAGGATGATATTCATAAATGTTTGCGATATCATAACAAAACTCATTGCTCACTTTGGCAAAGCCATGCAACTCAGCAAAAATGGGATTCAGAGACATGCATAATTATGACGACAGAGAACCCCATTAAATTCTCTAGCAAACTTCTGTGAATTGCCAATCTGAATAGATGGAACAGATGTAAAAAAGAAGTTATTTCTTACCATAATGTTCCATCTGTGTTGTTGATCTTCGTTCATTCATTACTGATGGGTTATCGGTTCCGTCCTCGGAACCGAGCCGGCCATATATCAAGCTCGCGTCAGCCAAAAACTCTCGAGCCAAGGTCCTGCCCAGAATGCTATATTCCCTGTTACCTCAGATCGAGTTTGCAAGTTGATAGACAAAAGTAGAGACTACCTCTGGTCATAACAGACCTACAATAAAGGAGTATAAGAGATAACCAGGAACCGCCGGAGGGGGACGGAGGGTGGGGTGTAATGAATGAATGAAGATCAACAACACAGATGGAACTTTATGGCAAGACATAACTTCTTTATCTGATGTCGTTAATCTTCGTTCATTCTGTACTGATGGGGCAGAGTCCCCAGCTACCTGTATCCCTGGGTGGCCCTCATGGAAGGACATTCCTAAGCACCATGGAGCCAAAAGAAGCTCTACCTCTGGAGGCCAAATCCAATTTGTAATGAAGAATAAAGGTATGAGGTTTGGCCCAAGTCGCAGCTGAGCAAATATCATTGAGGGAAGCCTTAGCATGAAAAGCTAGTGAAGTTGCCATAGACCTTGTAGAATGTGCTTTCACTCTGTGAGGCAAGGTGACATTATTCTAGGTTCAGATAAAGGTAATGCAATTTCTCAACCACGAAGCCAATGTAACTTTTGAGATGGGATGTTCTAGTCTTGGTGCAGAAAAAGTCAGAAATAGTAGGTCTGATTTACAGGTAGATTTTGTTCTGTCCAGATAAAATCATATTTTCCTGTGAACATCCAAGGAGTGCAGGCAATACTCTCCCCTGTTAGTGTTTAGGAAAAAATACTGGAAGATCAATAGATTGGTTGATAGACCACTCTGACACCACTTTTGGTAAAAAGGAAGAATTAGTTCTCAGTGATACCCTATCCTTATGGAAGATAAGACAGAGTGGTTTGATGCATAAGGCTTGAAGTTTTGATAAGCGTCTGGCCGATGTGATTGCAATTAGAAACAGTTTTCCATGAGAGATATTTTAAATCACATGAAGGCACAAGTTCAAACGGGGGAGCTGTTAGGGCTTGCAGGACCAAGGCCAAATCCCAAGGTTGTACTGGTTCTCTAAAGGGAGGTTTTAGGTGAAGAACTCCCTTCAAGAAAGTTTTACAGAGTCTATGTGACATGAGTGAAGAATCCTGAAAACCAATTTGGAAATTCGAAACGTAAGGTAAATGCACACAAATAGTAGAGGCAGACACCCCAGAGTGGAAAATGTGTGATAAGTAATCCAAAACCACCGAAACTGGGACTGACAAGGGGTCTAACTGTTTATTCGCTGCCCATAGAGAAAACCTTTTCCATTTATTGAGACAGATTAGTCTGGTGGATGATTTATGAGATGGAATAAGAATATTGCACACTGGGGATGAGAGGTTTTCCTGCCTGGCAATCATTGGAAGTGGAGAAACCAAGCTGTCAGCTTCAGGGTTGTTAGACTGGGGTGAGTCAGATCCTGAGGATGGGAGATCAGCATTGGGGATGGATTGGGGATCCACGATTGATCTAGCAGGTGAGGCCAGAGAAAGGGGAACCAGACTTGTCGAGGCCAATTTGGAGCAATGAGGATCACTTTGCTTTTCAACTGCCGTGCTTTCTTCAGAAACTGGGAGATGAGGGGGAGAGGAGAATAAGCATAAAGTAGACCCGAGGACCAAGCGTGGACTAGAGCGGCTCTCACTGACTGTCCCCGAGGGGGGATCAGGGTAAAATAGTTGCTGCACTTGAAGTTGATTGGGGAGACGAATAGATTGCAGCAAGGCTGGCCCCAGCAGTTGAAGATTTTTGCCACTATCACAGGGTTGAGGGATCACTTGTGAGGTTGTAGAATACACCTGCTCAGTTTGCCAGCTATCACGCTGGAGCTCCCAGGAATGTGCGTTGCAATTAGAAAGCGGTTGGAAGCTATCACCCACAGCCATATTCTCAAGACCTCTCGGCATAATGGGTAAGATCTGGTGCCCCCTTGCTTGTTGATGTACCAGACCACTGACATGTTGTCTGATTGGATCGCAATGGCCCATGACGGAAAAATGGAATGAAATGCTTGCAACACTAGTAGCACCGTCCTCAGTTCCAGGACATTGATATGCAAAAGGGCCTCTGTCTCCGACCAGGTGCCTTGGACCGAGTTTCCCTGACTTGCTCCCCCCACCCCATCAGGGAGGAGTCCATGGTCACCCTAGCTTTCGGCTGATGGGGGCTGAAGGGGTGAGACTATTGTTGGGGTTGGGGATTTTGAGACATCCACCAGAGTAAATCTTGCTTGCATCTCTGAGTTACACTTATCTGAAAAGACAAAGGATATTGTAGAGGGTACCACTGAGTGAGAAGTAACCACTGAAGGACCCTCATGTGGAATCTGGCTAGAGGAACAATGGTGATCGAGGCTGCTATTGACCCCAAGAGTTGGAGTATAGATCGAGCGGGAGATTTGTGGTGACAGAGCAGCGGTTGAACCTGTTGCCTTATTCTTTGAAGCCTGTGGTCCGAAGAGATGCTGTGCAATTTCTCGTGTCCAACAGTACTCTGATGAATTCCAAAGACTGGGCTGGGGTCATGTTGGACTTCTGCCAGTTTATAGTAATTCCCAGACATTGTGCTGTGAGGAGCGTGTAGTGCAGGGCTTCTTCCAGTAGATAGAAACCACAATGCCACAAACTCCTGTAACTCCAAACTGCAACACAACTCTGACCACTAATAAATTTCACCGACTGTGAAAAAAGAACCACTCAATAGAACAAATATTTACTCTCTCTGCTTCTTCCAGTAGATGCTTGGTGGGGGAGGTGAGGAGCCAGTCGTCTAGATATGGAAACACCTGGAATCTTTGAAGTCGCAAGTGAGCGATAACCACTGCCATGCATTTGGTGAACACTCTGGGGGCTGTAGAGAGACCAAAGGGCAGTGCTCGAAATTGGTAATGACTGGCTCCTATGCGGAAGTGGAGGCATCTTCTTGAGCTTTGTCCATTTTTATGTGGTAATATGCATATTGAAGATCTGCAGAGCACATCCAATTGTCTTCTTCCAGAAGAGGAAAGATAGACTGAACCATGATCATCTGGAATTTCTCTGTTTTTACAAATTTGTTCAGTGTGCTGAGATCCAGAATTGGTCTCCAGTCCCCTGTCTTTTTTGGCACTAAAAAGAACCTTGAGTAAAAAACAGATCCTATCTGGTCTGCGGGGACCGTTCGGATGACTCTTTTTGTAACAGCTTTTGGAATTCGTGTGCTGCTGCTTCCCTCTGACTGGGTGGAACGTCGGGCAATACTCTGGATGAGGTTGGAGAAAGATGGAAGGGGATGCGATAGCCTCTGGATATTATCTGTTGCACCCAAGAGTTAGTGGTTATGTTTTGCCAGGCAGCGGGGTACAAGGAAAAATGACCCCTGACGACTTCCAGAGGTGGGCAGTCGAGTAACGCTTCAGGAGCGCTGATAGGGTTGGCCAGTGAAAGAATCTCTAGAACTCTGGTTTCACAGACCTCCTCTGCCGCAAAAGGGGCATCTTCCATTGGAGTTTCCACCTCTGCATCTAGGGGAGAACTTGGCAACGTGCATCATGGAAAGAGCACTGTGATTTCCTGTGCCACGTTTTCTTGCTCCTCTGAATTCTGGAGTAGAATCATTGAAGAGTGGAGTGTCTGACACCAACGGCAGATAGGGTCTTGCCATCTTGTTTGCACCTTGCCAGCATCTCTAACTTTAGGGCCAAACAAAGAAGCAGCCTTGATGGGGGCGTTCATGAAGGAAGCCTTAAAGGAGTCCGCAAAGTTGCAAAGGCGCATCCAGGGATGTTATCTGGTGACTATACACACGACTGACACTCTAGCCACTCCTTCCATTGTGTGATAAATAAGACACATGTAAAAATTGGAAATGGACTCTAGGGTGGCTATCTGAAAAGCTACATTGTCACAGACCTCATCAGAAACAGCTCCTGCCAAGGTTTCAGAGAGTTGGTTGATAAGATCCCTCTGGAGCCTCGTATAGTGTGCCAAATAATTCAAAGACCTTACGGCGAAAGTCGATGAAGTAAATACACACTTTCCTAGTCTGCCTATCACCCAGGACTCCTTGTTGGGTGGATGGACAGTTTGGCTCTTTTCTGCCAAATCTTTCTTAGTTGCAGCCACCACCACCATGGCATCTAATGGAAGAACTTGTGACCAATGGGGATGCTCGGCTGGGCCAATATGATTTTTTTCAGGCCTCCGCGGTATCGCTTCCAGGGTATCAGGAGCCTTCCATGCGCGCTGGATGATGAGCTGGACAAGCTCACTGGCCAGCAGGGTAACCCGGGAGGTAGGGGGCCAGGCACAAAAGGCCTGCAGGAAGACTAATTCCTCAGAGGAAGGATTAGAGGACTTACAGTCACCTCTTTAAGGATCTCAAGGATGTCACCAAGGACACCTCATCAGAGGATGACCATGGGGACACTTCCCCATCATCAAAGTCCATATCTTCGGTCAAAGACTCCTCAGTGGAGTCCATCGGCTTCCTCTTGCACGAAGCTTTGCGGGATACTCCCTCAGTGGGAGGTTCTGGGGAAGACTGCAAAGAGGGGGTCTCCTGAGGGGGAGAAACCTGTATCCGGTGGTTGTGGCTTGTGAGAGTTACAGCCCAGAGGGGGGAGAGGACTCCGACATGTGGGGTTTGCCAGCGGATGCAAGCTCCCTTTCCATGGCCTAGAAGGCCAGCCTGCCCAAGGAGGGATGGGAGCCGGGAACCGAGCACGACAACCTTGGAACCGGGGTCACACCCCATCCTGACGAGCTGACGCCCAGACCAGGAGTCTCAAGAGGACTGTGAAGCATGAGATAAGGAGGATTCCTGGAGGGTGCCATAGAAAAAATTTGGCGTGGAACCAAGAATCCCTCCCCCACGGCACATCCACTGGCCTGAGAAAAGCCGATGCCCAGTGCACTGAGGGCCACAAGGACAACTCCAGCTCCAAAGTGAGATCCACTACTGGGGTCGGAGGGAGGGAAGCTGCTGTCGGAGTAATGGGCTTTGATACTTGGGTGGAAGTCGAAGGAGGAGTGTAAGATAGGGTAGGAGAATAATACAAGAAACTATTTGAAAAATGTTAAAGTAGAAACAATATATAAACATTCAAAAAATTATACATTTAGCTGAAGAGAGTGGCTTGACACGGCTATACAGCAATGTGGCAAGTGAGATCTGAGGAAACAGGGAGCAGAGCATTCTGGGTAGGACCTTGGCTTGAGAGTTTTTGACTGACGCAAGCTTGCCACCCCTATAGTGCCTTTTTTAGGCAAGGTTCAAATGACAAATTCACCACCGTAACAGGAACAGGCAAGAAAAAACTGAGGGTGATGCTACTCAATGCTAGAAGTCTAAATCTCAAAATGCACTCACTCGAGGCACTCCTTAAAATGGAGAACATTGATATCTGTGCAGTGACTGAGACCTGGTTCAAGGCTCCAGAGAGCACCCCTGCACTACCAGGCTATAACTCATAACACACTTTTTGGCCATGTAACATGGACCGGAATACCAAAGGCTGAGGTGTGTCCATATTCATTAAGGATATCCACACCTCCAGGCTAGTTGCTCAACATAATGCAGCCGAGGTTATCCAAGTGCAACTAACTCTGGGTAAAACTGCAATCCAAGTTGTAGCTTGCTACAGATCACCCACCATACCCCAGGATTCCCATTCCTCTTTTCTTGATGTACTGGAAAATATTAGGGTTCAACCAAACACCCTAATAATGGGTGATTTCAACTACCCCACCATTAACTGGGAAAACTACTCATGTACCAACTCCTTCTCTCAAAGCTTTCTGGAATTCATAAACTCTAATGCCCTGGATCAACTTATCCACACCCCCACCAGGGGCAACAATATCCTAGATCTAGTCATTACCAACATGAGTGACCGGTGTTTCACACCTGAAGTCAACACCTCATTGGTCCAATCCAACCATAAGCTAATTACCCCAGATATCCACATCCTGCCCCCACCCCCCATTAAGGAAACCATGGTAAAAAATTTCTCCAAAGCCAACTTCATGCTTCGCAAGACAGAAGTGGTGAACTTCATGACACCCATGCAGATGGACAATACAGTTACGACTACTGAATCCTACACAATTGTACTTTATAAGCACTTACACGAGTGCATGAATCGTGCTATCCCAAACAGAACCAAGATGCTATCCTCCAAAAAAAGGAAGCCAATCTGGTGGTCCCCTGCCATAAACAAACTGTACAACAGAAGGAAGAAACTGTTGTAAAAGAGAGTAAAATCCCACGAGTGGAGGAGCTCCCTGGTCAGCCTCAATAAGAAGCTGCGATCCCTGATAAAATCCTCCAAAGCTAGTTACGAAAACAAAATCGCCACTGATTCTAAAGACAACCACAAAGCATTCTATAGCTATGTCAAGAATCTCAATGGCAACACTCAGATCTGCTCTGAGTTACAGCACAATGGCACTAAATATACAGACCCAACTGATATTGCCAACATCCTGGCAGACAGGTTCAGTGCTAACTTTACCCCCCTCTCACCCCTAAAGAGCCCATCTCTATACCGGAAGAATGTAAAGTTCCTGTAATCACGGCTGCACAGGTAAAAACCATACTCTCCAGAGCCAAGAACACAGCATCCATGGGACCAGACAACTTCCCAGGCTGCGTTCTACACGAACTACAGAACGAACTGGCACCCCACCTAAGTAGCATGTTCAATCATAGCCTCACCTCAGGCTTTGTGCCTGCTGAATGGCGCATGGCAACGGTTATCTCACTCCACAAGGGGGGAGCCACCACGGACCCCTGGAACTACCGTGCCATTAGCCTGATGAGCCTGGTCTGCAAGGCCATGGAACGTATCATCATGGAACTTAAAGACATTGGTAATCTCCAAACTCTGGACCCCACCCAGTTCGGGTTTGTATATGGCAGATCATGTCTCCTAAACCTGATAGACTTCTTTGAATCAGTCACCAAAGCCGTAGACAAGGGTAAGGTGGTTCACACAGCCTATCTAGATCTTGCCAAGGCTTTCAACACCATCCCCCACTTTGGAATTATAGATAAACTCACTAAACTAGGTATAAATCCCTATGTCACAAGATGGGTTGCCAACTGGCTCACTGACAGAACCCACACTGTGAAAATAGCAGACTCCAAATCCGACTTCAGACCAGTGACAAGTGGAGTACCACAGGGTTCAGTCCTGGGTCCTGACCTGTTTGGTATCTACTTCTCTGAAGTACAGGCTAACACAGAAGGTCTTTGGCTAACAAAGTTCACAGATGACTGCAAACTAGGAGCCATAATTGAAACTCCTAACGATGTGGACATCCCACAAAAGGGCCTCACTGAGACAGATGCCTGGTGTCAAAGCCATGGCCTCAAGCTCAGTGCCAAAAAGTGCATTGTCATCCCCTTTGGTAAAAACTCTGTACCCATGAACTACAACATAGGCGGTAGTCTACTTAACACCGAAAGTGTGATAAGAGACCTTGGGACACAGGTGGACAGTAGTTTCTCCTTTGATAATCACATCACCACAGTAGTCAGGAAATCCTTCTACGTGGCACACCTCATCACAAAAGGTTTCTCATCCAGAAAAAGAGGTCATCGTTCCCCTCTACTCATCACTCATTAGATCCATTATAGAGTACAACGCCCCTTTTGGTATGTACCTCACAAGACATCTACAACAACTGGGAAGGCCGCAGAAATACCTCACAAAGAGGATTACCGGCTTCAAACAGATGCCCTACGCACACCATCTCAAAAAATTCCAGCTTTACTCCATCGCATATCGCCTACTCAGAGGTGATCTCTGCCTAACATACAAAGCTATGTCAAACCCAGAGCTGTTGGACATGCTCCACTTAAAGAAATCCCAATCCCTCCGAGCTACACGCTCTAGGGACCTAAACCTTGTCACCACAATAAACAGAATATTCCGGAGGGATAGATTCCTGTCCCAGAGACTTCCCATACTCTGGAACAAATTACCTATCTATATCAAACAAAGCTCCTCATTAGCACTCTTCAAGAAAAATCTTGATGATTGGATGGGAAATAGGAAATTCACCCTGGGGATCACCTCTGTGGCTCTGCTCGACAGTGGCACAGGAAAATAATTTTCTTGGGTGGCAAAAGCCAGGGTACCTTTTTGGCTAGGCTTGTATAGGCCCCAGGGCCGATAGCCTAGTACCTACCTATGAACCTATATATAGGCAGCTCGGTTCGGAGGACAGAACTGATAACCCATCAGTAAGGAATGAACGAAGATTAACTACATCAGATTCAATTTTCCACTGAAGAGACGAATAGTGCAGTGCTGTGTTAACACAGTCTGCTCATTTTAAGAAAACATACTATGGTGCACTGTGAATTCCCCACTGAACTCAGTGGGTGCAACATGGATAAATGTCAGGCATACTTCCTCTGCTCTGCACAGATAAGTAGTATGGCCTTCTATGAATCACTATTCTACTCAAACGCCAAACTGGTAAAGTCATGTATGATATATATGGGTCTAATTTACACATGTTGAGCCCGAGAGTGCTGTATTTGCATACAACTCTTAAATATTTAGCAATCCACATGCTGTTTACTTATATATTCATATAGGAAACTTTGCTAAATCACTTTTTGCATGCAAGACACACAATGTGATTTTTGTGTAGTAAGCAAGCATACCACCAATACTCTCATCACAATTTCATTTAAGGATGACAAATTAAGTTTTCTTTACTGGTTACATTCAAAAATAACTTCCTGGAAATCAGTGCAATAAATAAGTAAAACCATCACCGACAACACTTAGAATTATAAAAACCCAGCCTAGTGTTAATTTTAAGCACTTTTTTTGAGACTTCTTCAGAAACCAGCAATAAACATACCCTATAAATAAGCATGAGTACTGATCATGTGATCACCGCGGTGGTGCTGCGGTAGCATTGTCACCTCACAGTAAGACGTTGTCCTGTTCGATTCTCAGCTAAAGCGTCTTCTGTGTGGAGACATGCGTGAATGGGAGTACCTTCACTGAAGGTTTTGTTGGACATAGTTTTACAAACTTGGTGTACACATATATATATTTTTTATATACTTTGTATATAAAACATTTTGAATGCAAATGTAGTAACAAAGTATAGTAAATTGTTAGAGGTGTTTTGTTCAAGGTTTTATATTTTATGGAGTACCTTTGTGCATCCACGACAGTGGCAAGTGAATAGAGGATTGTCAGTTTGAAACTGTTTGTATAGCTTTAACAGCTTAATTACTAAAGCTATCACATAATGGTCAACAGACCTTATAAATGAAGTTAGAAATATATTGCTATTTGATCTTGATAAAGCTTGGCAATGAGACCAAGCGAAAGCGCTTGATTTATACTGTTGGGATTCATTTTTCACATTTGTGCTTCACTCTGTGCTGAAAAGCAAAGTTTTTAAATAGAAGTTTCTGTCAAACAATAAAATCGTTTATTTATCACCTCTGTTTGCTGGTTTCAAGCAGTGGAAGCTTGCTTTGGTGTTTTTGGTGCTCACATCTTGTTTTATCAGTTTTACGATCCATGGCTGAAGATTCAGTAGCGGAGGATTTTCTTAGAACGCCCTCAGCGTTTGGCACTGAAAGCCAAGATGCTCCTGTGACCAGGGCAGAGTTCAACAAAGTGCTGGACCTCATAACCCAATTAAACGAGACGCTAAAAGGTAATAAAGGCGGGACTTCCTGTGGCATACCCGGTAATCAGGAACAGGCTCTTGAGCAGAGAACAACGCGTATAACGCCAGAGGTGATGGTTGCTCAAAAGAGATTTTTTAATAATTCAAGTAAAGGTTCGACTTCCTCACAGCAAGCCAATGTCAGTTTTGTGGATGCAGTTCATGGGCAGTGTCAACTTGATTCTGAAACTCACAGCAACCAATTCAATTTTAATGTTTGGACAGACAAGCAGTTCTGGTTTAAACAAGGTACTGTGCAACTAGATC
The DNA here is from genome assembly GCF_019279795.1 of Protopterus annectens. Classification (NCBI taxonomy): domain Eukaryota; kingdom Metazoa; phylum Chordata; order Ceratodontiformes; family Protopteridae; genus Protopterus; species Protopterus annectens. The sequence goes on along the minus strand of NC_056740.1, from coordinate 76,715,967 downwards.
AATCTGATATTGAACATCAGTTTAACATTTTAAAAGAAAGACTTTATTCTTACAAAACTAATCAGTTGGAGATTAATTATCTCAAAGAATGTGTTAATGTTGAACGAGTACCTAAGGGGCTGCGTTGTTTTAAATTCCCAAACAACGTACAGCCAGGTACAATGTATTATGACAAATTATGTAATATTTTTAACAGGGCTGGTTTGCAGGTGCTAGAAGTTATGGTGGAAGAATATGAAGCTAAGTCTAATGCATTTCTGAAGGATTTAAATGTTATGAATGAGAAATTAGTTAATAGTTTAGGTTTTTTGTCTGTTAAAAAAGGCTATGACAGTGTATTTGATGAAGTGGATCAATATTGTTTGAAAATTCTTAATAGGAAGATCCACAAGTTAGAAAGGGATTGGAATGAATATAGGGAAGGGTTAGCATATCCTGTAGTCATGAAAAACAAACAAAGTGATGATTATAATAGGAATCGAATACAAGCTAACACATATAGAAATGACCATGCAGAACCACCTACTGAACCATTCAGAAGGAGTGAAAGAATAGCAGAAAAAAGTAGAAAAAATACACACCAGGATTTTCACTTTCCCCAGGACAGGTTCATGGGGAGGGGGGAGACTTACCAGCAACAGAACTGGAGGAAAACATAGATTTAGACAGTGATAACATCAGTTTCCCAATCCACAATGGTCAGGAAGTGACAATTTTACACGAGAATGAAGAAGGAAAAAACTATAATATAGTCAAAGATAAGAATTTTATGATATATAATTTTACAGAAGTGGAAATTAAAAAAAAGAGTACTTTGATTTATTCACAAAAGGCCTGCATTTTATTCCTGCCTATCCAACTGAATTGTCAGAAGCTTTAATAGACTTAAAACTATTTGTAAGACAGATGAATTTAATTTTAAATTTCAATGGACAGCCCCATAATAAAAACATATTAGCGAGGGCCAGTACATTTAATCCCCCAACCCACCCATGTCTAAAAATATTTGAAGAGATGGCCACTAAAGAGATAAGAAAAATCATTGGTAAAAGAGTAGAAAAAGTTCCGGTGAATATGAAGGCAGAGGAAATATCATTAATACAGTATTTAAGAAATGAAAAGTGTAGAACCATGAAACCAGACAAGGGAGGGGGGTTAGTTTTGATGTACACACAGGATTATGAAATGCACATCTTTGATTTATTGCAAAACTCTGAAAAATATGAATTAGTCTCTAGAAACAAAGTGAATCTGGCTTATTCCAAAATTAAATACACTTTAACTGACCATTTATTACAAGGGTTTATCAATGAAGAAATTTACAATTATTTAAATGTTAACAAACCCAAAATTCCTATAATTTTTGGAATTCCAAAGACACATAAAGGCCTAGAACCATTAAAGTTCAGGCCGATTGTTTCAGGAAAAGGAGGTGTTTTGGAGCCTATAGGCAAATTTGTTGATTACAAATTGAAAAGTTTTGCTACAACACTGCAATATATATGTAAAGATTCTTGGGACTTCCTAAGAAGAATTCAGAGAGAATTATTTCAAGTGGATTTATTACTAATTATCATTGATGTTGTAGACTTATTCCCAAGTATCCCCCATGAACAGGGGTTAGAATGGTTTAATGAAATACTAGTCAGAGAATCAAATTTGTCAACTAATACCATTAATTTGTTAGTGGAATTCATGGAGATTATATTAAAGAACAATTTCATGTTTTTCAATGAAGAAATTTATAGACAAAGGAAGGGTGTTGCAATGGGAGCACCCTGTGCCTCCATGTATGCCAATATTATATTACACAAATGGGAACAGGAATTTATCTTTTCAACTCAATGGAAGGAATGCATCAAACATTATACAAGGTTCTTGGATGACATAAGTATTTTGTGGACAGGCACTGAACACAATTCATGGAATTTGTCAAATACATTAATTCCACAACTAATTTTTTGTCATTCACGTATAGTTTAAGTGAAGAAAAAATGAATTATTTGGATGTTACAATTTTTAAGGACTGTGTCAACAAAAGGTTCACATCCAAATTGTTCAGGAAACCCACTTTTTCCAATACCTATTTGCATTATGCAAGTGGTCACCCTTACTATCAAAAGAAAGGTATATTAAGGGGAAAATGGTAAGGGCTTCAAGAATGTCGAGCAGCTTAGAATTCTTCATGGAAGAAATGGTGAAAATAAAAAACATGTTTTTGGAAAGGGGGTATCCAGAGGACTTGATAGACATGTTAGGCAAAGAAGTCATAGAACAGAGAGAGCAAAACTTTCCACCTTTATTAGGCCTAGGTCAGAATGGTTTAGAGAATTCTAGTAAAAGCAATACAGCGGTATTTACTAACAGCTACATCCACACTTATTCAACTGATTCACAGCAAATTGAAGGGGTGATTAATACATTTTGGCCCGTTCTAACTGGACATGAAGAATTATGTAAATATATTCCGAAGCATCCTAAGTTCATAAGACGTAGGGACACCAATATAAAGGATTTATTTGAGAAATTTCAACAACAAGAAAGAACTAGTAACAACAGTAAGTTGAAAAAAGGTACCTACAAATGTGGAAGCTGTAAACAATGTACACATATTATAAACAGCGATTCCTTATATATTCCATCTAGGAATTTTTGTTTTAAAGCTAGCATTCATGCAAACTGTGGAACACAAGGGATTGTTTACTTAGGTTATTGTACCAAGTGCCACAGTTTCTATGTAGGTAAAACGGAAAGGTCTCTGAGAAAGAGAATTTACGAACACATGTATGAGGTTTCAAGGAAAAAAGATACAAATGCCTTTTATAAACACCTATTATTATGTCCCGAAATGTCTATAAAATTTATAGTGTTGGAACAGGTGCAAGTGGATAGTAGAGGGGGAGACTGGGAAACACGTTTGGAATACAAGGAATTGTTGTGGCAACTAAAATTGGATGCAGCCACAAGTCCCGGTCTAAATGATAGTATAAATATTAAAAGTGTGCTCAAATTAAGAATGGCCAGACTGTGATTCACAAGTTAAGGAGACAACATCATAAATTTACATGTAATCAGTTGTGTATTAATATGTTCATAGCACAGTGTTTTAATAGTTGTACATATAGATCTTACAATAATATATGAATTGAAAGGCATTTTTATAGGTTATTTAATATTTGTTGAATGGAAGGTGGATAAATTCATATTCAGTCATTTTAAAAAATGTACTTTTTTAAAAAATATTCATTGCAAACTTTTTTAATGTTCTTGTAAATTTATTTATTTAACAATTAGTATATACATTTTTAAAAAAACCTTTTTAAAAAACAGTTATGTGTAGCCCTGTAGTCAAAAACATGTTTTGTTGGACATAGTTTTACAAACTTGGTGTACACATATATATATTTTTTATATACTTTGTATATAAAACATTTTGAATGCAAATGTAGTTAACAAAGTATAGTAAATTGTTAGAGGTATTTTGTTCAAGGTTTTATATTTTATGGAGTAACCTTTGTGCATCCACGACAGTGGCAAGTGAATAGAAGATTGTCTGTTTGAAACTGTTTGTATAGCTTTAACAGCTTAATTACTAAAGCTATCACATGATGGTCAACAGACCTTATAAATGAAGTTAGAAATATATTGTTATTTGATCTTGATAAAGCTTGGCAATGAGACCAAGAAAAAGCGCTTGATTTATACTGTTGGGATTCGTTTTTCACATTTGTGCTTCACTCTGTGCTGAAAAGCAAAGTTTTTAAATAGAAGTTTCTGTCAAACAATAAAATCGTTTATTTATCACCTCCGTTTGCTGGTTTCAAGCAGTGGAAGCTTGCTTTGGTGTTTTTGGTGCTCACATCTTGTGTTATACCCTATAAATAAGCATGAGTACTGATCATGTGATCACCGCGGTGGTGCTGCGGTAGCATTGTCGCCTCACAGTAAGACGTTGTCCTGTTCAATTCTCAGCTAAAGCGTCTTCTGTGTGGAGACATGCGTGAATGGGCGTACCTTCATTGAAGGTTGTGCGTCAGGGCTGGCAACTCGGCACATAAAAATCTACTGCCAATCATTAGCAGGCCGGACTTCCGCTGTGGAGACCCCTAACTGGGAAAAACCGAAAGACACAACAACAACTGATCATGTGCTCAAAGACATCTAATTACATCATGACTTTTTTTTCAGTTGAGTTAAAAATGTAAAAAATTATAGTAAATAGTTGTAGAAATAGTAAGAATGCAATTGTTCAGTAGGCTTTGTTAAAGGTAACCACCGAATAAATGATTAAATGAACAAACAAGTAAAATAAATGCAAACTGAAAGCAAAGATGTCTGTATTTGAACACAAGTGTTTTTGGCCACCAATTCTAGTTGTGAAATAGTGATGATAGTGAATTCATCTTATCTTAAGGCTCTTAAGTTTTAGTAAGCTCTTAATACTCAGATAGCCATGGAGCTAGGCAGCTGGCCTGCATTTAGTTTGATCTGCTATTGTAGATCCTCCTGTTTGAGCAGGTATCTCTACACCACCATTTCTAAGGTTCTCAGCAATTGACTCAGTTACAAAGAACACAAACTTCTTAAAACTAGTACACATGAAACTATTCATAATGACCCTATCATTCTTATCTGTGCGAGTTTCAATACTATGAAACAGTTACACTTAAAACCAAATCAAAAACAAAGTGATTTTTGTAAAAAGCTAAGCCCCCCCCCCCATGTGGAGGAACCCCGCCACAACCTACAATATATCCTAACCCCACTATCACACAGAGGAGTAAAGGCCAAGTTCATAGTTCAGTAAAAGGGGTTTTCAGCACAACTGTTTCACAGTATTAGCACTGATATTAATTAATATCAGATAGTTGTATTCCATCTACAGACAATATTATTCAACTTAGTCTTAACAGCATAAGCAGAAGAAAAACCTTTCTTACCCAAAGCCTTGTTAAAATGTTGTCTAAAGTAAGGGTCTCAACATTAAAAAAACAGAAGGGTAAAGCAGTTGACTGCAATTGGAGGTTTGATGCAAGTGGAGAAAGTGACTTCAGTAGATAAACAGAGTTATGAGGTAGCAGATTTTATTGATTACAGTTTGTGCAGTGCTTCTGTTTTGGTTAGAACTAAATGCTACAACTATATTTTACCAGAATTTTGTTTTTTTTTTCAGTTGTAACTTGTTCTGGTTCAAATGTTATGATATGGAGCAGCCAAAGTGGTGGGATCAAATCCAGTGGTATGCTGCACTGAAATGCCCTTTGACAAAAAAGCTGTCTTAGGTCCAGTTTGCATCTGACTACCCTAATGGCATTGCCAGAGTGTGCTCTAATGAAGTTTCAATGGAGGACTGATATATAGTCTTTTTGTATACACAGGCATCAAATGCAGGGGTTAACATAGCTTCACCATCACAGACTAATATTACACAATCCTGACTTTCCTTTAGGGTTATATGTTTTTGGCTCAAGGTGGGCAATGCAGTACTGGTTCAAAATGTATCTTCACTGTATTATCATGATGAAAGAAATAAAAATCAAATATATTTCACCAGACAAAGCAATGTTTCTATTACAGTGAATCCAAGGAAAAGTATATAACATTTTATCCATAACTTCCAAGAGGTTTGAGATACCATCTCATAGTCATATGAAGGCACTGTTGTTTTTATTGTCAAAGTACAGCACAGTACATAATACAAGGATTCCACTGAAGGGTATGTGACATCTGTTCACACTGGGCTAAGCAGAAATAAATGAGTTGTCATTAAAACAAAAATGAAAGTCTTATCTATTTGAACAGGAAAAAAGTTATGTACTCACCATAATGTTCCATCTGAGTTGTTGCTTTTCATTTGTCTTCAACCTGTGGGAACACAGATCCGGATCCGGTATGGATCTGACTCGGCTGCATTTTCCAGCATCGGATCCAAGCTCCAAGCTCCTCCCCTATCCATAATACCCCTGTCTCCCTCCTCTCATCAGATCAAGTTTGCTGCAGAGAGTAACACCCCAACCTAACCATATGCTTAAAACCCTGGCATTAGCACCCATTCACTCAATAATGAAAAAGGGCTTGCCAAAGTAGGGGCTATGCCTCTTCCATCCACAACACAGCCCACATAAGGCAGGAGGGAGGGATGGTTGAAGACAAATGAAAAGCAACAACTCGGATGGAACATTATGGTAAGTACATAACTTTTTTATCTGAAGTTGCTGTTTTCATTTTATCTTCAACCTGTGGGACAGAGTCCCCAGCTACGAAATAGCCCTGGGAGGTCCTCATAGAAGGATGTTCCAGAGCACGACTGCCAAAAGGTGCCCTGTATCTGGAAAGGAGATCCAATTTGTAATGAGACATTAATGTATGTGATGATACCCAAATAGCTGCAGAACAAATGTCATCTAAGGAAACCCTAGACCAAAAGGCAGCAGAAGTAGCTACAAACCTGGTAGAATGCACCCTGACATGATCTGATGGGGATACTCCTTTGGCTCAATAGGCCAATGCAATGCACTCAGAGATCCAATAAGCAATAGTTACTTTTGATACAGGTTTTGCTAAGAAAGGCTTAGAAAAGGAAACAAAAAGCTGATAAGACTTATGAAAGGATTTTGTTCTATGCAAACAGAAGCGCAGTTGCCTGTGAACATCAAGCACATGCAATTTATACTCTCCCTTACTCTGGAAGTTTGGAAAGAAAACAGGGAGATTGATGACCTGGTTAATGTTAGACTCTGGTGCCACTTTCAGAAGGAATGAGGGATTCATCCTTAGGGAAACCGTGTCCTTATGAAACACCACATAAGGGAGCTTGACAGATAAGGCCTGCATCTCTGATACTCTTTTGGCCAAGGTAATAGCTACCAGAAAGGTCTTCTTCCAAGACAGGAACTGCAAGTCAGCTGTAGATGCTGATTAAAATGGGGGAGAAACCAAAGCTTGTAGTACTAGGGTAAAATCCCAAGGGGGCATTGGGTCCTTGACTAGAGGCCTAAGTAAAAAGGTACCTTTCAAAAAGGCTTTACAAAGCTTAGAAGAAGCCAAAGAATCTGAATTCTCTCTTATGTGAAAATTGGAGATCTCTGCTAATTGCACCTTTACCATAGAAAAACTAGCACCATGATTAAAAATATCCACCAAGAACTCCAAAATGGTGGGGACTGGGGCAGTAAAGGGGTCCAGATCATGCTGAGAAGCCCATACAGAAAAACACTTCCACTTTGGAATAAACCTTCCTGGTGAAAGACTTGTGAGCTACTACAAAAATCTTCTTGACAGGGGAAGATAGCCTGGGAGTCCTAACTATCACTGGAACAGGAACAGCTTCAGACTGACTAAATCTGGGTGCGGGATCCCAGAGGGATGCGTGATCAGATCTGGAACTGGAGCTAGTGTTCAAGGAGGACACACTAAGCGAGACCACAGAGAGGGGAACCAAACTTGGCAAGGCCAGAAGGGGGCAATGCTGATCACTAAGCTCCCTAGCCATCGAGCTTTCTGAATGAATTTCAGAATTAGAGGGAGTGGAGGATAAGCATACAGTAGACCGGAGGGCCAAGCATGAACAAGTGTGTCTCTGCACTTCACGTTGGAAGGAGAGGCAAAGAGATCGGAGCAAGGCTGACACCACTTTAGAAAGATCTGTTCTGCTACTGAAGGATTTAGAGACCACTCGTAAAGCATCAGAATAGATCTGCTGAGCCTGTCCGCCAGAATGCTGGACTTCCTTGGAATGTGTGTTGCCACCAGAAAATGGCCAGATCTCATGGCTTTGCGACAAAAGGTGTAAGATCTGGTCCCCTCCCCGTTTGTTGATGTACCAGACTACAAACATATTGACTGTCTGGATGGCAATCGCTCCTTAGGGAAGATGGGTATGAAGAGCTTGCAACACCAACAGCACTGCCCTCATCTCCAGGAAGTGGATATGCAGATGGGTCTCCAGGGAAGACCACGTGCCTTGGAATGTCCTCTTCCCATGTAATGTCCCCACCCGAGCAGGGAGGCATCAGTGGTCACCGTGAGCACAGGGGTGGGAAGGATGAAGGGACGACCCAGAAGAAGGTCCAGGGATTGAAGCCACCAGAGGAGTGACTCCTTGCAAGCTCGAGATAACCGAATGAGATGAGATAAGGGCAGGTCTAACAATGACCACTGAACTGCCAGAGTCCATTGGGAGGACTCTCATATGAAGACGAACCATAGGGATAATGATGATCGTGGCTACCATGGAACCTAACGCCTGAAGAACTGACTCCACAGGGGGACACTGGGTTTGAGCAATGTAAGAAACATAATGTTAGCGGGATAGAAGTCTGTCCAGAGTTAGAAACACCTTGCTTTGAATGGTATCTAAGTGAGCCCCAATGAAGTCAAGAACTTGCACTGGATCTAATTGGGATTTGTTCGGATTTATGGTTATGCCTATACAGTGAGCGGTCTTAAGAAGATGATCCCTGGCTTGACAATGTTGATACCTGGAGGGAGCAGAAAGGAGCCAATCTTCCAGGTATGGAAAGACCTGGAACTCCTGCAGCCACAGCTGTGCAGCCACGAAGTACAGTTGTGTACACTTACCATAAATATAGATGTTTGAGTGTATTCACTGTTGCAGTCATCACACTTGGGTTATCCTGCCAGGAGTAGCCCTCAGTCGGCCCAAATATCAGAGGCTTAGTATTTCTGCATTAGCTGCTGTCGCTCCAGGACTGATGTCAGGTCGTCAGTGGTATAAAAACAGGCAGCCGATGCCATTACATCAGTTTTTCTTGCCCCAACTGTCAGGAGCTCCCAAATAGGGAGCTAGGTTATGGTGGAAGAACACCACCAGTAGAAAGTAAATACCAAATATTCCCTGTAAGGAGAGAGGAAGAGAGAGAGACAAGGGGGATAGAGGGTGGGAAACCAGGACTGCAACAGTGAATACACTCGAACATCTACATTTATGTTAAGTGTACACAACTGCACTATGTTCTTCTTGTTTCACTGTTGCAGTCATCACACTTGGGTTGATTCCCAAAGTTGAAGAAAAGGGTGGAGGCAGTCAAGAAGACTCGGGGCTGGCTAGGATGCCCTGCAGGACTGCGGTGGCAAAGCCTACCCTGGCTTTGGAGAAGATAGGCAGGTGGTCATGCTTGGTGAAGGTATGAACAGAAGTCCATGTTGCAGCCTCCAGGATGTCTCTGGTGGGGACCCCTCTGAGAAAAGTTGCAGAGGTGGAGGTTGCCCTGGTGGAATGCATCCTGATCCCCTTAGGAGGTGGTTTTCCGTGCCGTTTGTAGCAGAAATGGATGCAGTGTGCTATCCATTTGGAGAATGTTTGTTTGGATATGGCCTTGCCCTCTGCCCCTGCTGTGAAGCTGACTAGCAATTGGTCAGTTTTTCTAAATGATTTAGTCCTGTTCAGATAGAATCTGAGCTGTCTGTGCACATCTAGAGAGCGCAGTATCCTTTCCCCCTTGTTTTGTGGGTTAGGGAAAAAGGTGGGAAAATGAATGGCTTGGTTGAGAGCCACACTAGACACCACTTTAGGCATGAAGGATCGGTTAGTCCTGAGGGAGACGCTGTCAGCATGGAAAATGATGAAGGACTCTACAGCCATGAGTGCTTGTAGCTCTGAAACTCTTCTAGCTGAAGTGATGGCCAGAAGCAAGGCTGTTTTCCAAGAGTGTGAGATTTTCCAACACAAAGTTAAGGTCCCAAGGTGGGGTAGGAGCTCTTCTGGGTGGCCTTAAGTTGTCAGCCCCACTTAGGAACTGTTTTATGACAGGGTGTGAGAAAAGAGGTGGCTCTGTGCTGTAATGAGCAGAGATGGCAGAGGCATGAATTTTAATAGAAGAGAAGGACAGACCCTTGTGTAGTAGGTCTGCTAGGTAATCCAGGATGAGAGGGAGGGAGGGTTGTGCTGTTTCAGCTCCCTTAGCCTGGATCCAGGTGCAAAACCTTTTCCACTTGTCAGCATAGGATTTTCTAGTGCTGGGGCATCTGGCCTCACGCATAACATCCAGGACTTGTTTGCTTAGGCTGGCAGCTTGAGGAAAGGTCAGGGGATAAGTCAGGCTGCCAGGTTCAGGGTCTGTAATTGTGGAAGCATGAATTTTCCATTCTTCTAGGTCAGGTGTGTTGGGATCTGAGGTAGGTGCCATGGTGGCAGGGGTGACAGGCTGCGCAGCAGTGGGTACCAGTGTTGGCATGGCCAGTCTGGGGCAATCAAGATTGTCCTTGGTTTTTCCGCCCTTATTTTGAGCAGTACCCTTGAAATGAGTGGTAGAAGGGGAAATGCATAGAGAGGTTCACCCATTGGAAGGATTGTTGTGAGGTTCCCTGGTGCAGAATTTGCTGAGCTTATGACTGGAGTGGGAGGCAAAGAGGTCCACCTTCGGGGTGCCTAATTCTGGGTTACAAGGTTAAAGGTTCTGTGGCCCAGCTGCCACTCGTGTGGATCGAGCAGGTTCCTGCTTAAGTTGTCTGCCAGAGAATTTAGGGAGCCTGGAAGGAATTGTGCTAGCAGGTGTATCTGCATGGTTGAGGCCGTGTACCAAAGGGTCATGGCGAGCCTGCAGAGAGGATAAGAGTGAGTCCCTCCCTGCTTGTTGATATACCACATCACTGTGGTGGTGTCTGTTTTGATCACTAGAGGCCCCGGGGAGAGTAGGAGTCTGAAAGCTGTCAGGGTGTGCAGAACAGCTAGCAGCTCTTTTTGGTTGATGTGCAGATGCATTTGATTTGGGCTCCAATGGCCCTGAATGCACCTGCCATCCAGGTGTGCATCCCAGGCATAGTCTGATGCATCTGTGGTGAGGGTCTGGGCAGCATGGGATTCTGAAAAAGGAAGCCCTTTGTTGTGGTTGCATGCTGCTACCCACCAAAGAAAATCTTTCCTTAGACAGGGTATCATAGGTATGACAGTTTCTAGATATTGAGAGTGTTGACACCAAAGGCTTTTTAGGTACCACTGTAGTTTCCTCATATGCAGTCTGGCATATGAAATGAATAGAATGCAGGAGGCCACAAACCCTAGAGCTTGCAGGATTTTCCTTGCAGACAACTGGGTTCTGCTGGCTAGTTGAGAGAAGTAGCCTGTCAAGAAGGCTTGTTTTTCTGGAGTAAGGAATGCCATCTGGGATGCTCTGTCCAGGCTTGCTCCCAGGAATGCAATTTTTTGTGTGGGGACTAGTTTTGATTTCTTTTCATTGATAGTATACCCCAGGGATGTCAGTAGGTCCTTTACAAAGGTCAGGTGCTGTAACAGCTTTTCCTGACTGTCTGCCTGAATCAGGCAATTGTCTACGTAGGGGTAAATTTGAATATTTCTTTGTCTGCAAAAAGCAATGGCTGGAGCCAGGCATTTTGTGAAAACTCTGGAAGCAGTGGATAGCCAAAGGAAAGCGCAGAGAACTGAAAGTGCATAGATCCTGCCCTGAAATGTAGATATTTCCTGCAAGATTCCCTGATTGGGATTGTGTAGGTAGGCCTCTTTTATGTCTAGGCTGGCTATCCAAGCATCCTTGGAAAGCATAGGAAGAAGGTGCTGGAGGGTGAGCATTTTGAATTTTGGTATCCCCAGAAAGGTGTTCAGAATGGATAGATCGAGGATTGGGTGCCAGGTGCCCTCTTTCCTGGGTACCAGGAAAAGTCTGGAATAAAAACCTTGACCTATCTGGTCTATAGGAACATGCTGTACTGCCCTCATGGAGAGCAAGGAAAGGACTTGTTTCTTGGCCTATGCCCACTGGCTTAGAGGAAGATCTGGGAATCCTTTTGGTATCCTGGAATACTATGTTGAGGACTCATCGGTCGTTGGTAATAGAGGCCCAGTTGTTTGCTTGGAAGGAGAGTTTTCCTCCTAAAGGCACAAGCAGGTGGGCAGAGGTAAGGAGTGGAGGTGTAAAGTCATTGTGAGTTCTTACCATAAGGGGGTGGCTTAGCACTCCCTGTTTTTGAAGTGGAGGAACTCCATTGCTTAGATCTCTGCATTCCCTGGGACTGCTGTCTGGGGGGTCTGCTTCCTCTGGGTCTGGGCTGAGCTGGCCTGGAGGGGGCCGGAAAGGACCCATGCTTGGAGGGGCAATGCCTACTGAACCTTGGAGGCTGGACCTGTAAAAAGTCTTTAACTGTCTGCATAAATTTAGCTTTTTCTTCCATCTTTTTTAAGACCTCTTCTGCCTTGGTGCCAAACAAATTGTCTTTGTTCAGTGGTGCTTCCAATAATTTTGATTTGACATGGTCTGGCAAGGTCTGTTCCTTAAGCCAAGCATGCCTTCTAAGGACAGAACCAGTGACTGCTGCCCTGCAAGATGCTTCTAGGGTATCAAAGCCACATTGCTAGGTGTGCTTAGTAACTTGGCTTGCAGAATGCATAAGCTCTTGTAATTCTTTATTTTCTGCACAAGCAGGAAAGGAAGACATTTTTTGTTTAAGTAGTTCCATGGTATGCTGCTGATATTTCAGCATGTGGAACTGACAATTTAGTGCTCTAATAGCAAGAGTTGCAGAGGTGTATACTTTTTTACCCCATCTGTCTAATGCTCGGGAATCCCTGTCTGAGGGGGTGGGATTCTTAGCTGAGGTTGCTTTTATTCCTTTTGGTCCTTGGGAAATGAACTCTGGGTCAGCAGTAGGATTTTTCAAAAGGAATTTGTGAGTCAGGGACTCTGTAGTACTTGTCAGATTTCCTGGGAGCAGGAGGAAGGGTTTCAGGAGTCAAACTAGATTCCATAAAAACATCATCCACAACATCCAGGACAGGAGGAATAGCTAAAGGTCTGTGCTGTGGTAAATCTAAGAATTCCCGGAGTCTCTTTTTTGATTGAGGATAGTCCTGACATTCCCACTGGAAATGCTCTCTTAAGGTATGCAGAGTTTCACCAAATTAAAAATCCTCTCGAGGAAAGGCAGAAAGAATGGATTCCTCTGCATCAGAATCCTCAAAAGAAGAGAGGGGCTGCATATCTTCAAACCTCAGAGTCACTGGATTCCTGTTCAGATAACAATACTGGGGACAAGTCTCTTTTTCTTTTGGAAGGGGTAGCCTGGCTTCCCCTAATAAGCATAATCAGGTCTTCTGCCATTTTAAGCATTTGAGATTGAGGCATGGAAGCAGGTGCCTGAGCTTGGGTCATCATTTTTTAGGCATAGTTCGTACCCTGGGCTTTAGAAACTCGATAGTTTTAGTCAGAGCTGAAGATGCGAAAGAAGTCATTGGTTTGTGTAGAGTACCGGTAGTGAGAAGAACTTCCTCGGAAACCGGTGCCTACTCAGCGGCTCTGGACCCATCCAAGGTGGAGACATCCACAGGATCCTTAGTCGAAGAAGAGTCTCGCGGCATACCGGACTCCAAACGGATCTTGGTAGCGGCCTGCGAATCCAAAGAAGCGGGCATCAGGGGTTGCGAAAGCACCTCACGGAGGACCGGAGAACTGGCAACTAGCTTAACGGAAGCATCATCGGCAGTTTTGGACCTGTGTCATCTGTCTGTCTTTATCCTTATGTTTTTTCATAAGATCGGTAGTCGGATGGCTTACCGAAGCCATATTGAAATACGAGGACTGACAGCAAAAATATTCAGCCACATGAAGGGCCTGAACAAAGCACAAAAGCGACAGCAAGGGACGTTGTGGTCTGGACTTAAAAAGGAGATGCAGTAAGAATGGAAGTCTCAGTGTGGTATTTGTATTCCACAGGCAAGACAATTGTTAACTTTTTCTGACATTGGTTAGAGCAAGAAAAAAGGATCCCCAGTGGGGTACTTAGCTTTAGAAGACTTCAAGTTCAATTTGGAAATGAAAACTCAGGTAGCAGCCAACTAGCACTCGTGCAAACTGCTTCTGGCTCCTCAGCAAGAAAGACTGATGTAATGACGTCGGCTGCCTGTTTTTATACCACTGACGACCTGACGTCAGTCCTGGAGTGACAGCAACCGATGCAGAAATACTATGCCTCTGCTATTCGGGCCAACTGAGGGCTATCCCTGGCAGGATAACCCAAGTGTGATGACTGCAACAGTGAAACACGAAGAACATTTGCCATCACTTTGGTGAACACCCTGGGGGCAGTGGTGAGTCCAAAGGGGAGAGCTCTAAACTGACAATGATTGGCTCTCAGCTGGAAGCGGAGGAACCTCAGAGAGCGTCTGTCCATCTTGATGTGATAGTACACAATCTGGAGGTCCACCGAGCACATCCAGTCTTTCATCTGTGGAAGGGGAAGAATGGATTGGAGAGCAACCATCAGGAATTTCATCTTGGCAACTGACAGGTTTAGAGTTGAAAGATCCAGGATGGGTCTTAAGTCCCCCATTTTCTTTGGCGGTACAAAGAACCTGGAGTAGATGCCTGATCCAGACTGGTCTGGGGGACAGGCTGGATGACTTGCTTTTTGAGCAGCTTGGAAATTTCCACTGCTGCCTCCTCCTGTTGCATGGGTGGGATGTCCAGGAGGTGTTTGTGAGCACTGGGGGTTGAAGAAAGGGATTGGATTGGATATTATCTGCAACACTCAATGATCATCTGTGATCGACTCCCAAGCTGTTGGGTGCAGAGAAACCCCCCCCCCCCCGACTGCCTCCAGAGATGAGCAGTCGGGCAACACTTCAGGGCTACTGCAAGGGTCTGTCCAAGAAAGAATCCGGAGACCCTTGGTTCCTCAGACCCTCTCTGCCATGAGGACAGCGTCTATCATATACCCCTCTGCTTCTGGGGGAAGACAAGGCCTGAGCATCATAGGAAAAGCCCTGAGACTTTCTGAACCACATCTTCTTCACCCCCATGCTGATTCTGGGAAAAGGATCGTTGTGGGGTAAAAAAGCAAATCCTGACAAGAGACAAGGTCTTCCCATCTTTCTCACTCTGGACTAGGGTGTCTTGAATGGTCTTACCAAAGAGAGTGGAACCATCATGGGGACATTCATAAACGATGCCTTGAAGGGCTCCAAGAAAGCACAAAGCTGGAGCCAAGTGTGATGCCTGATGGCAACACCTGTTCTGGCTGCCCTAGAGGCACCTTCACTAGCATGTGACAGGAGCATCATGGAAGTGTTGGATAAGTTACAGTGGCCACATGGGAGTAGAACACCTTATTCTCCTCTGCCAACATGACCCTGGGACAGACTCAGCGACCTCTTTGCCCAGATCTCGCCATAGTCTGATGACGTGCTATGTAATTCAGTGCACGCAAGGCAAACATGGCTGAAATGTAAGTCCATTTCCCAAAACAGTCCATGGCCCACAACTCTTGGTCTGGTGGATGGACTGTAGAGCTCCCCTGAGCGAGCTCTTTCTTGGTGGTCAGCGCAACCACCATGGCATCTGCCAGGGATCCCTTAGAACAGTGCTGCCTATCCAGTGGAGCTCTGAAAATTTTGTCAGGACACTTGGGGATAGGCTCCAGTATGTCAAGTTCCTTCCATGCCCTGGATGAAATTAAGTTCACAAGAGGTTACATGGGAGGGGACACCCTGGAGGTAGAGGGTGCTCTGCCAAACACCTCCAGGAATACCAAATCATCCAGGTTGGGTTTTTGGGTAGACCATCCCCAATGCTGGTGCATGATTTCCATGATGTCTCCAAAGGAGACATCATCTTGGGGTGACCGGGGGAACCCTCCCTTTCCTCCAAGTCAGTGTACTCCATGAGGGACTCCGGTGGGGTGTGCAAGTGCCTCCTTTTGCATGTATGTTTCCAAGGGAGCTCCTCAGAGGGTCTCTGTGGAGGACTTGGAAATCTCAGGTAGCTCCCAAGGGGAACTCCCTGGAGTGGAGTGGCAACTGGCTGTCCCAGAGGGGGCAGGATGTTGGATTCCGGACCAGAAAGAGAGGGAGCCAGGATAAACTCTGAGGAAAATAACGTCAAGGGTCTTGACTTAGCCGATAGAACCCTCTCCAACACATCAAAATCAGAGGGCAAATGAATCCCCAAAGATGAGGAAAGTAGCACTGGATCCATCACCTCTGTGTCAATGGAGGAGCTGGATCCTAGCCTCCAGGTGCGGAGACTCCGAGTGGAAGGGCCGACTCTGAAAACCTCAAAGCCATCCCTTCAGATCCAGTGGCAAGACTATGGCTCTGAAATCGTCAGAGCTTAGCCACTCAGGGCAATGGTTGGTGTCAAGGTACCTGGAACCACTGGTGCTGACCCCTCGGCAGAGAGAAACCTCAGACCTGATGACTCCAAACCTGGGGGTCGGACTGGAGAAGGAGCAAAGGGAAGAAAAGTAGACTGCAGGCATCCAGCCCCAGAGAGGGAGGCAGCCGGCAAGACTTCCAAATGGATCTGGGTCCGGATGAACCTCTGCATTATCCTGTTCACCTCAGCTTTGGAAAAACTATGGGTGGACTGGATGGAAGAAGTCACCAACCTGGGCCTGGAATGGCACAAAGGGGAGGCAGAAAGAGGGGAACAGCCCCGAGAGGTCTCTGGCTCCGGCAAAACATGCAGAGACTGGGGTCGAGGCAAACCTCAGGTCAGATCCAGCCTAGACTTGGCTGGTGGTTCCTCACTAGACCGTGGTCAGTGGACCACTTCCCTGGTCTTTGGGACAAAACCTCTCCCCGTCCCCGGGCTTCTTAGAGAGAGGATGAGTCCCAGAAGCTGGGGCGGAAGAAGTTGAAGGGGTAGCAGCCTCTTGAGGGAGGATGCCCATGAGAATGAGCTTGTTCCTCCTGTTGATCAAAGTGTGGGTGTTAAAGCCCATTCAGATTGAATAGGAGGTCTCCAGGTGCTCTTTCCCTAAGCACAGTACACAGAAAGTGTGACCATCCGAGGGGGGCAACTTGCAACCACACATCCTGAAGCCTGGCTTCAGGGTTTCTGCCATGGCTAGAGGAAGAAGAGCACACATACTCACACAAAACAGAAGAGAGAAAGGGAGAAAGTAGGACGAGAAGATAGAGAAGACCTTTTTTTTTTTTAAACAAAGAACTGATGCACTAGCCCACAGGCATAGGGTAGGTAAAGTAAGATAGGATAGGGCAGAGAGCTAGAGAAGATAAAAAGAAGAAAGGTCACTAATGTACTAGTGCCAGGGCACTAATAAAAATCATAGATAAGGCCTAGGGGCACTGGCACTTAACAAAAAACCCTCCTCTAGACAGTCATTACTAGAGTTGCGCAACAAGGTCAAAAAGCAAACAGAAGATAAAACCCAATATTATCAGTCTGCCCTAAACTCCTCCCATCACAAATCTAAGCAGTTCTGGTCCATAATAAACTCCATTCTCCACCCAGGTAAAGTAGGCACCCCCCCGCACCTACCACTCCCCCCTTCCTCCAGCAGTATTGCTGACTCATTCAATAAACACTTTGTTGAAACCATTCTGTCTTTGACTAAACAACACAACACTCTACCAACCCTCCCTACATCAAAACCAAATACTCTGCCCACAGTCTTTTTTTTCATCAGTGCCTACCCTCCTATATAAAAAACTTCTATTGAAACTTTAGCCTACAAAACTTGCAGCTGATAATCTCCCCTCTGAGTACCTAAAAATAGCAGCAGACTCCCTAGCTTATCCAGTCTCTATCTTAATTAATTGGTCCTTATCAGAAAGCTATGTCCCCACACTATGGAAAATATCCTACATCATTCCCCTCCATAAAGGTGGCTACTCCACTGAACTTTCCAATTACTGCCCCATAGCCATCCTTTCTCCACTTTCCAAGATACTTGAGAAATGCATCCATTCTCAAGTCTTTGACTACCTCTTAGCTAATAACCTCCTCTCCAGCACCCAGCATGGCTTCAGGCCTTACCACAGCACTACTACCGCCTTGCTCTCTTTCACTAATGCCATCCTTCTTCATAAAAATAATGGCCTGTTCTCCTCTGCTATATTTCCGGATCAATCTAAGGCTTTTGACATGGTCTCACTAATCTATCCTTTTCCCAATCAGCTACTGATTGGTTTCACAGCAATCTAACTGGCCGCCAACAATCAGTTGTCTGGCATAATGACGTATCTCCTCGACTTCCTGTAACACTCGGTGCTCCATCCTTGGTCCCCTACTATTCTCGCTCTTCATCGATGATTTATTCACAGCCACCAAGCATGCTTCTCTTGTACAGTATGCAGATGATTCCACCCTCATCTGCTCAGCCCCAACTATACCTGAACTTCACAAGATCACACAGGAAGCCTTTTCATCTGTAGAAAACTGGCTATCTAATGTCCAGTTATTACTCAACCCAAGCAAACTCCTCATCTTCCAATCCACTAAATCTAACCCAATTATCCCCACTTTAATATTCTAGCCAAAAACAATACCATTATCTCCCCAACAGAACACACCAAACAACTTGGTGTTCAGATTGATAACAATATCAGATATGACACTCACATTTCTCTTACCATAAAAAGGTTCACAAAAAACTAGGTGCATTGTACAGAAACAAACAATTCCTCACCAAGACAGCCAGAATTTCTGCAGCCAATTCCCACCTAATCTCCACTTTACTCTATGCCTCTCCTATACCTACCTACCTTAGACAAACAGACCTTAACAAGCTCAAGGCTTGCTACAATAAAATTGCTAAGTTTGCCACTGGTGCATCTTATCTCAGCCACCAGTGTATCTCACTTCGAGAACTTGAATGGTTTGAACTCCCTCAACTTCTTCACCTGAATCAACTCTCCATTGCCACAAGTTAGTAAACCATCCTCTTAAAGTCCCATTCCTTCAAAACCTTCTCCAGCCCTACTGCTCCACTAGACCTCTATGCTCCAGCAGCAAAAAATTACTTCTAGTGACCAAACTCAAGAAGTTAGCGGGAGAAACACTATTCTCCTGCATCATATCCAGATTATGGAACAACCCCCCCCCCCCCATAACCACACTACCTTCTTGCAATCACTTCAAGACTGCACTAAAAACTCACTTAAAAAGTCTCTGGTTATGCCCATGCACCAATCCTGACTAGTAACCCTCTTTCTACCTCCTCTTTCTCTTCCCTCCCTTCCCTTAGCCACCATGCCTCACACCGTCTGATCATTGCATTCCTTCCTCTGCAGGCTCTGGCTCACCCTTTACCCTCCCCTTCCCTCCTCACTCAATCTCTCAGACCTGTTATAACATGCTTAACTACCTCACTTCACCTTCCTCACTTCATTTCAACTCCAAATACATATCCAACTGACTTACACCTATCTTCCTCCCACTACCATGTATACTACTCACTCAGTTCTCCTCTCTTACTCCTCCTATCTTCCCCTTCCATTCCATTAGCCATTCTAACTTATTCCACCTTTGAGTGGAGCTTCTGCTTTATATCTGCTTGAGTTTAGTGCAATATTTGTATATAAGATTTAGGTATATGAGTTTAGAACAGTATCTGTTTGAGCTTAGTACTATCTGTATATACCTTTACAAGCCTAGTCATGTTAATCCCAAGTATCCCTATTCATTCTTTCTTGGGTAGTTCACAGAACAAATTTATGAGCAGAGTGGGTCTGTGATCAACACCAGCTACTCCTGCCCATTAGGGATATAAGTGCCACCTTGAGGGTGAATTTGCAGTCTCTCATCCAATTATCTAGGTTGTGTTTGAACAGGGTCTGTGAGGTGCTCTGTTTTACGTGACTAGGGAATCTATTAGATCTATTCCAGAGAAGCAGCAGTCTCTGGGAGACATATCTTCTCTCCAACATGATCTGTTAACGTCACAAGCTAAGGTGAGATCCCTAAGTGACTCTTGACCCATTTGATTTGCAGATGTGCAGCATTTCCATTACAGCAGGGTTGGAGATTGCCCTAAAGCCCAGGCACAAGTCACATCTCAGCAGCCTATAAGATACAGGGTAAAGTGACAGGGCTTGCTGCTTGTCCACGTAGGTCATGGTTTGGGGTCCATGTATTTTCTTAGTGAGAAATCTCTGAGGTCTCTCCAGCTGCGTCTGGTGAGGTACATGCAAAAGGGTGCATTATACTCTATTAATGGACTGATGAGAGTTGAATACAATGGAGTTATAACATACCTTGACCTGGATGGCATGCCCATGCTTATGAGGTGTGTTACGTAGAAGGCTTTCCTTACCACTGTGGAAACTTGGTGGTCAAAGTTCGGGTCCAGCCATAACAGCTAAAGGTAAATTCTTGGTTCAACTGTCATGGCTTGAAGCAGATAAAGTGCCATGGATAAATTCAACTTTAAAATGCATTTAAATATTTGAGGGCACAACTGCAGCTTTAAGTGCTTTTTGTGGCCAAGTCTCCCTTTATAATTTCCTTAAAACATTATTATGAACTTTCAGAGACAAACTTACACATGCATTTTATAAACAGGTACCAAACTCTATCATAGCCTGACGTTTTACATTATACTCAGTTTCTCAGTTTTTAATTTTTCCAATTCTTTTGGGTTTCTATTACCATGACGGGAATGGACCCTACTCCTAAGTCAAAGTATGATTAAAATTCATGAAATTAGTATTGTTTCAATCTTTGATGTCAGCCAGAAGTGCTTTTTGCAGCACCCATAATGTGCTCTTAATGACTCCTGCAATTTGTATGGAGTTAAACGTATTGGTAACATATATAAATACGACTGTAGATTATTTTTTATAAGACCCATTGCTCCTACTACACCAGTAACTGTCTGGGTATCTTTCTTCCACATTGCTCTTGTTTCTGCCTGTAAATCCTGATATTTTATGAATTTGTGTCTCTCTGTACACAAGATACTGTAGTCACTGTGTGTAGGGATTTCAAAGATCAATGCTACTTTTGTCTTCTTTTCATGGACCACTATATCTGTTTTTCTCACATCTGTCTTTTGAACTGTTGGTAATGAGGGATCCCATGTGATGCAGACTTCATAATTTTTGATGATGCTGTGTGGCTCATGTTTCCAGTGTTTTTCAGCTACTTCAATACCATAATGTTTACACGATCCCCAGTGTAACAGTCTTGCCACAAGTAGAAGTTCATACGTTAGTACTAGAATAAGTGACCTAATGGCCCATTTTAAGCCTAGCCAATTATCCAATTTGACCACCTCAAAAAACTCCAGCTTTACTCCGTAGCATATCGCCTACTCTGAGATTATCTCTGCCTAACTTATAAAGCTATGTCAAACCCAGAACTGTTGGACATGCTACACCTAAAGAAATCCCAATCCCACTGAGCTACACGCTCTAGGGACCTAAACCTTGTCACCACAATAAACAGGACATGCTGGAGGGATAGATTCCTGTCCCAGAGACTTCCCATACTCTGGAACAGGCTACCCATCTATGTCAAGCACAGTTCTTCATTACCACTCTTCAAGAAAAATCTTGGTGAGTGGATGGGAAATACATCCCGGGGATCACTTCTGTGTCTCTGCTCGACAGTGACACAGGAAAATAACTTTCTTGGGTGGCGTAAGCCAGGGAACCTTGTTGGCTAGGCTTACATAGGCCCTTGGGCCGATAGACTAGTACCTACCTATGATAATCAAGCCATGCACCTTATATTTGTAAGGTAAATACCTTAACCATTATGCCAATCCCCAACCCTAAATTTGTATCTACTCCATATAGGCTCATAGGTAAATACCAGGCTATCAGTCTGCAGACAATTACAAACCTTGCCAGCAACCAGGGTCATAACCAAACTCCTTACCATGCCATTTGTGAGACTAATACCTTGACCATTATAACAACCCCTCCCCCTAAGGGTTAAACCAGTCCTCGGCTACATCTCCACATAGCCTTCGTCTGGCAGTTCATAGGTGATTAGTAGGCTAATGACCCCAGGCCTTTTCAAGCCTAGCCATGCATTCCAAAGGTAAGAACCAAACCCTGTACCTAGTGTCTTGTAAGGTAAACATCTTACCTCATATGCCAGTTTAAAGCTGTGCTGGTGGGGTTACATTCAGCACTGAGCTACAGTGAAATCTTTAAAAGCAGAATAGCAGTCATATGTGTAATTTGTACCTGACTATCTTGTTATGATTCCTTCAAAAAATTCAGTTCCATATATATATATATATATATATATATATATATATATATATATATATATATATATATATATATATATATATATTGCATAAAACCACATTGCCTTTTATACATAGGTACCAAATCAGCATGTTACAGGTCTTCACTATGACACACTGACATTTTCCATTAAACTCTGTTTCCAGTGTCAGTGTATGCCTTCTGCTCAGGCTGAGTTACTGTATATAATTCACCAGAAAATTATTTTGTTCTCAACTGTAATATGACATAACAATGTACAATGCTAGAGGCAGACAAACTGGTGGTATCAACTTCAGCATTAAGCTTCATTTAAATTCCTGAGGATAGAATTGCAGTCTTAAGTGTATCTTATTTCTAACTGTTCATTCATAAATCCCTAAAAATTTAGTATACATGCACACACAAACACATATGCACACGCAGCTACACATTATATGTAGGGGTTCAAATGCCTTCACTTCATTAACTGACATCTGTCTTATACTAGGTTACTATTGGTAGTATATATTTTGTTTTTTGTTCAGAGTATACAAGGCAGAGCACTGAGCTAGAATGTACATATTCACTGAGTTTGTATTGCATTAAAACTTTTTTCCAGAAAAAAATAATGTTATAGGTTCATAGGAGGGTACTAGGCTATTGGCCCTAGGGCCTATATAAGCCTAGCCAAAAATGTACCCTGGCTTTCGCCACCCAAGAAAATTATTCTCCTGTGCCCCTGTCGAGCAGAGCCACAGAAGTGATCCCCCGGGATGAATTTCCTATCTCCCATCCAATCATCAAGATTTTTCTTGAAGAGTGCTACAGGTTCATAGGGGGGTACTACGTTTTTAATCTATACCATGCCCTGGTGTGAAGGATCCAAAGTGGTGTAGTCCAGTTCAGTGCTAAGTTGACTACAATCCATAAGGGTGGAATAGCATTCTTAAGAATATTTTGCAGTTGAACTTCTATTATCATTTGCCTAAGAGGGACAGACAGTCTTTTCCACACAGACAACAAAAGGAGAGGCTTTTATGCATCCAGAGTAAGTGTAGCATTTCTCATTATATGCTGTTTCCACTGAAAAATGAAAGTACAGTTGTGTACACTTTCCACAGATGTAGATGTTCGAGTGTATTCACTGTTGCAGTCATTACATTTGGGTTATCTGCTTGCAGGTAGCCCTCAGTCTGCCTGATTAACAATGTTTTGGGTCCTGCGTCTTTTGCTGTCCCTTCTTCCATGATGTCAAGTCGTCAGGAGTATAAAACATGCAGCCGACACCATTACATCAGTTTTTCTTGCCCCAGATGTCAGGTGCCCCCCTAATGGGAAGCAGTTAAATATAAAAGTACAAATATATACCTCCAACAAAAAAGCAAATACACCAAAAAGGCTTTTAAGCATAGTAAAGGAAAGTAGAGGTATAGCCAAAAGAAGTTAGAGGGCTGGAGGGAGGGTAACCAGGACTGCAACAGTGAATACACTCGAACATCTACATTTATGGTAAGTGTACACAACTGTACTATGTTCTTCATATTTCACTGTTGCAGTCATTACATTTGGGTAGATTCCCAAAGCTATGGTTAGGAGGAGGAATTTAGATAGCATTAGGGCCATCTATAAGGCCCTGCAAGACTGCAGTGGCAAAGCCAGCTCTGGATTTAGAGAAAATTGGCAAATGATAATTTTATTTATTTTATTTTATTTTACATTTGTTGACTGGGCTAGTCTGGCTGGATACATGTCCATTTTCAGCAGAGACCCGAGGAGAAAAGCTCCACTATATACTAGTAAATAATAATGATAAAAATAAACAAAAATAGCACAATAAGATAGAAATTATAAGGATGTAAAGAACTATTCCCAAGTAGCATAGTAACAGTGAAAAAGTAATATATCAAAACTAAACATAGAGTGAGGATTTCTATTTCAAGATCTTTGCAAGAGTAATTAAAGAATAAATAAAGCAGTAACTCACACAAGACTCTATTCAACTATTTACAGTATTAACAATTTTGATAAACATTTTGTGTCAGGGCACTAGTTTTAAGAAGCAGATTTCATCAGCTGGGTGATTTAGATACAAAGTGAGATGATAGGTTGCAGTAATATAAAGAGAAGTAAATTTATGGGAAAAGTAATATCCAAGTGGATGATAGGTGAACTACAGAGGAGGGGTAATGGTAGTGATAGGGACATGAGGAAGAGTAGTGGGAAGAGCTGAAAAGAGAGATGGAAGCTGAGGTCAGTCAGGATTCGAGCAAGGGCATAGCCAGTGAGTTTTAAAATAGTTTCTTAGCTGTTTTTTGAAAAGTTGTGATGAGCCTAGAGTGGTCAGTTCTATGGGAAGTTTATTCCAGTATGAGCCAATGGTATTTGTAAACAAGGAGACCACAGCTTTATTGTGTGTTTTGAGGGTGGCCACTAGTAATTTGTTAGCTGAGCGAAGGGAAGTAAGATTCCTGTAAGGAACAACAAGGTTATTTAGTATGGGTGTATTAGAAGGGTAATGGAGAATTTTATAGGTAATAACTAACTGATGTAGGAGAATGAGATTTTGAAGTTCAAGCCAGTCAAGCTTTTTGAGATTAACACAATGATGTGTGAGAAATGGGGAACCTGTGGCAAACCTGGCAATGCTGTGGTAGGCTGTGGCCAGTTTCTGAAGGTTAGATTTTGAAAGGTTTATAAAAGATGGGGAGGCATATAATAATGTAGAAATAAGATGAGTTTGGGCTAAATACACCCTGGTGGTTGCTGTTAGAAAGGGCTTAAGTCTATAGAGGGCACCTATCTTTTTATTAACAGTTTTGATAGTTAGGTCAATGTGATAATCAAAGTTTAGTTGATTATCTATTGTAACACCTAGTAGTTTAGTGGAGCTATCAGGTGTAATGATAGTGCCATTGTCAGACACAATAGAAAAAGAAAAGAGGGGCAGATTTTTTGGTTGGAAAAGTAATAATTTAGTTTTTTTGGGATTAAGGAGGAGACAGATATCTTGGAACCATTTTTCTGCTGCTGTAAAGACATTTTGGGTGGAAGAATGAAGTTCAGCTGGTGATACAGCAGAACAGATGAGAGTTGAATCGTCTGCATATTGAATACATGAGGGTGTTGGGAGTGAAATAGACAGGTTGTTTATAAATATGGAGAAGAGAAAGGGTTCTAAGATGGATCCTTGTGGGACACCAATAGTGATTGGTCGCTGAGAGGAGAGATAGCTGTCCCAAAGGACTGCTTGTTGTCTATCTTTCAGATAAGAGTCAAACCAGTGCAATGCTGAAGGTTCAAGTGAGAGAGATTTCAAAGTGTCTAGCAAACGTTGATGGTTGACCATATCAAAGGCTTTAGAGAGGTCAAGAAACAAAGCAGAAGAGTATAGGTTGTTATTGCGATTTTTGTTGATAGTGTCTGTGAAGGAGAGAAGAGCAGTGGAAGTGCTATGGAAAGGTCTAAAGCCATGTTGGGAGTCTGAAAGTAGGCTATTATGTAAAAGATGATGTAAAAGTTGGTGAAAGTATGTACAGAATGCTTGGTGAATGTATGTACAGAACTCCAGGTAGCAGCTTCTAGGGTGTCTCTGGTAGGGACGCCTCTGAGAAAGGCTGTAGAGGTAGATGCTGCCCTGGTGGAGTGAGGTCTGATCCCCTGGGGGATAGGTTTTCCATGGTGCTTATAGCAGAAATGAATGCAATGGCTTATCCATTTAGAAATGGTTTGCTTTGAAATAGCCTTCCCCTCTGCCCCTGCAGTAAATGCCACCAGCAGTTGCTCAGATTTCCTTTGAGGTTTAGTCCTGTCCAAGTAGAATCTAAGTTGTCTGTGCACATCTAAGGTATGCAGTATCTGTTCCGCTTTATTCTGTGGATTGGGAAAGAAGGTTGGCAAATGAATGGACTGATTAAGAGCCACACTGGATACCACCTTGGGCATGAAGGATGGATTGGTTCTGTGGGACACCCTGTCCGCATGAAAGATGATGAAAGGCTCCACTGCCATAAGGGCCTGCAATTCAGATGCCCTTCTAGCTGAAGTGATTGCTAAAAGGAAAGCTGTTTTCCAAGAAAGAAATTTTAAGTCTGCAATAGCAGCTGGCTCGAAAGGAGGGAGAGTGAGTTTCTCCAAGACAAAGTTAAGGCCCAGGCAGGGGTTGGAGCTCTCCTGGGTGGTCTCAAATTTTTGGCCCCTCTGAGGAACTGCTTGAGCAGTGGATGAGAGAAGAGGGGAGGTTCTGTGTTATAATGAGTTGAAATGGCTGAGGCGTAGATTTTAATGGAGGAAAAAGACAGGCCCTTGTGAAGCATCTCAGTTAAGTATTGTAAAATCTGAGGTAAATTGGGCACTGCTGTGCTCATCCCGTGAGATTGGTTCCAGGCACAGAATCTTTTCCATTTTTCAGCATAAGATTTTCCAGTACTAGGCTTCCTTGCCTCTATAATGATATCCATCACAGGTTTGCTGAGGGATGGTAAAGAACAGATAAAGTAATTAGCCAGGATGCAATGTTCAGTGTTAGAAGCTGCGAGTGCAGTCTGATTCTCCTGCTGAGACAGCAGGGAAGGAGTCTGAGGCAGGTGCCATGGAGATAACCGTGACACACTGCGCAGGAGGGGGTACCAGTGTTGGTGCAGCCAGTCTGGAGCAATTAAAATCATCCTTGGTTTGTCCTGTTTGATGTTTAGTAGTATTTCGGAGAGCAGAGGCAGAGGGGAGAATGCATAGACTTTCCAGGCTTGTTTGTGGGGAGTCCTTGTGCAAACTTTGTCCAATTGGTAGTTCTGGGGAGAGGCAAACAGGTCTATATCTGGGCTCCCCCATTTGCTTGTCAACATCTTGAAAATCCTTGGCTCCAGTTTCCACTCGCGTGGGTCCATGAGGTTTCTGCTTAGTCTGTCTGCCAGTGTGTTTAATTTTCCTGGCAGGAATTGAGCTTGTAGGTGCACTTGGTAGCTCAAGGCTGTGTTCCACAATGCCATGGCTAGTTGGCAGAGGGAATAAGAATGTGTACCCCCCTGCTTGTTTATATACCACATAACAGTGGTGTTGTCCGTCTTTACCATTAGTTGTCCTGGAAGAATGTGGTCCTTGAAGGCTGTCAGAGCATTCTGTACAGCTAACATTTTTTTTTGATTGATATGCAGGTGCATTTGACCTGGGTTCCATTTGCCCTGAATGCACTTCCCTGCCAGGTGAGCCCCCCATCCATAGTCTGATGCGTCTGTTGTTAGGGTTTGGGCTGCAGGGGGTGGTGTGAAAAGTAGCCCCTTGTTTTGGTGGCAGGCCTCTGCACACCAAAGCAACTCTAGGCATAGGCAAGGTATGACAGGAATCATTGTTTCTAGGTCTTGAGAATGTTGACACCATAGGCTTTTTAGATACCACTGTAGTTTCCTCATATGCAGTCTTACATATGGAATTAGAAGAATGCAGGAGGCCAGGAACCCCAAGGCTTGTAGTATTTGTCTTGCAGATAGCAGGGTTTTTGTGGCCACTTGTTTGAAGTAGGTTGTCAAATGAATTTGTTTCTCTGGCATGAGGTAAGCCATCTGGGAAGTTGTATTCAAGCTTGCTCCCAGGAATATAATTTGTTGACAGGGTACCAGGTGTGATTTCTTTTCATTTATGGTGTACCCCAGACAAGTTAGAACCCTTTGTACAAAGGCCAGATGATTCAAAAGTATGTCCTGGCTTTCTGCCTGAATTAGACAATTGTCCAGGTATGGGTATATCTGAATATTTCTTTGCCTGCAAAATGCAATAACTGGAGCTAGGCACTTTGTGAATACCCTGGGCACAGTAGATAAGCCAAAGGGCAGTACAGAGAACTGATAGTCCGTGTAGCCTGCTTTGAACCGTAGGTATCTTCTGCAAGATTCCCTGATTGGGATGTGCAGGTATGCTTCTTTAAAATCTAGTGTTGCCAACCAGGAATCTTTGCCTAGCATAGGAAGTCATTGGTGAAGAGTCAGCATCTTGAATTTTGGAATCTCCAAAAAGGTGTTTAGAGTAGACAGGTCCAGGATAGGACGCCATGAATTGTCTTTTCTGAGTAACAGGAAAAGTCTTGAGTAGAAACCTTGTCCCTTTTCCTTTTCTGGTACCAGTTGAATAGCCCCCATGCTTAAGAGACAAAGTACTTGTTTTGGGGCCTCTGCCCACTGATTTGGGGGTAGGTCCGGCCACCCACTTGGTGTTGGCAACGTGTGGAAGTGAAATCTGTATCCCTGGGACACTGTATTTAAAACCCATTTCTCCTGGGTAATGAGTTCTCAATTCTTTGTATGAAGAGCAATCTTTTCCCCCAAAGGGGCAGTCAGTTGATAAGTGCTTGGACATTTTAAAAGGAAGTCACTGAGATAGTTTACCATAGTGGGGAGTCTTATTATTCCCAAATTTGGAAGTGGAGGCCCCCCACTGCTTAGTTCTGTGTGTCCCCTGGAACTGAAATCTGGGGTTTTTGCTGTATCTGAGTTTGGCTTGAGAAGACCTAGAAGGGGCTGGGAAGAACCAATTCTTAGAGGGCCAGTGCCTACTAAATCTAGGAGGCTGAACATGTAAAAAATCTTTAACAGTTTGCATATATTTAGCTTTATCTTCCATCTTTTTAAGAATTTCCTCAGCCTTGTTGCCAAACAGGCAGCCCTGATTTAAAGGAGCATCCAACAATTTAGCTTTAACATGATCAGGCAAAGACTGCTCCTTAAGCCAAGCATGCCTTCTGAGCACAGACCCAGTAACAGCAGCCTTGCAAGAGACCTCTAATGAATCAAAACCACATTGCAAAGTATGTTTTCCAACTTGTTCAGCAGAATGCATTAAATCCTGTAATTCTTTATTTTCCACACAGTCAGGAATCATCATTTTCTGTTTAAGCAGTCCAATAACATGTTGCTGATACTTTAACATATGTAACTGGCAGTTTAAAGCCCTAATGGCCAAGATTGCAGAAGTGTAAACCTTCTTACCCCATCTAACCAGCGCCCTGGAGTCTCTATCAGAAGGGGTAGGATTTTTAGCAGTAGAAGCCTTAATGCCCTTAGGCCCCTGTGAAATAGTCTGGATCTGCAATAGGATTTTTATAAAGGAACTTGTGGGACTCAGGGACCCTGTAATATCGGTCAGGTTTTCTGGGAGCAGGAGGCAGGGAATCAGGGGCCAAACTAGATTCCAAAAAAGCATCATCAACAATGTCTAGTACAGGAGTAATAGCTAAAGGCCTATGCTGAGGTAGGAGAAGGAAATCCCTAAGCCTCTTTTTTGAATCAGAAAAATCCTGGCTTTTCCAGTGGAAATGTTCCCTTAGTGTATGTAAGGTTTCCCCAAAAGAAAAATCCTCAGGAGAGGAAGCAGAGGGAATGGGGTCCTCTGCATCAAAATCTTCATAAGTAGATAAGGGCAAATCCAGATCATCAGAAGAATCAGAAAAAACAGAATCCTGATCAGAAGATTCATAATCAACTTCAGTCCTAGGCCTCTTAGAAGGGGGGGGGGAGTTACTACCCCTGATAAGAGTTATTAGATCTTCAGCCATTCTTATCATTTGTTTTTTAGGCATAGAGGCCTGAGCATGTGGCCTGGGTGTCGTTTTTTTAGGCATGGATCGAGATTTAGGCCCAAGTAAAGAAGGAGGCATCAGTTTAATATGCAAGTCCGTAGGCCTGAATACACCCTCAGAAGCCAGTGCCTGCAGAGCGGCTCCGGACCCATCCAAGGTAGAGACATCCGCGGGAGGTTCCATAGTTGAAGCATCTCGTGGCATACCGGACTCCGAATTGGTCTCAGTAGAGGCCTGCGAATCAGAAGTAGCGGGTATCAGGGGCTGCGAAAGCACCTTACTGAGTACCGGTGAACTGGCAACTGGCATAGGAGAAGCGTCATCGGCAGTTTTGGACCTTTGCAGCCTGTCTCTGTCTTTATCTTTGCATTTTTTCGGAATCCCGGTAGTTGGATGGCTAACTGACATTTCGCGATGATTAAACCGAAATATTTAGAGGCAAAAATATACCGATGACGGATAGTGCACTGATTAAATAAAGCACAAAACTGACAGCAAGGTACGTCGTGGTCAGGGCCTAGGCATGGAATACAGTACGAATGAAAATCTTTATGAGGTATTTGCTTTCTACAAGTATTGCAATTATTAACTTTTACTGACATCGGTAAGGAGCAAGAAAAAGTTTCCCCAACGGGGTACTTAGGTTTAGTTGAAGACTTCGGTTCTGAAACTCGAAAATGAAAAATTTCAGGAGTCGGCCGACTGGCACTTGCAAACTGCTTCTGCTTCGGACACCGCACAGCAAGAAAGACTGATGTAATGGCGTCGGCTGCATGTTTTATACCCCTGATGACCTGACGTTATGGAAGACGGGACAACAACCAACGCAGGACCCAAGACTTTGTTAATCAGGCTGACTGAGGGCTACCTGCAAGCAGATAACCCAAATGTAATGACTGCAACAGTGAAACACGAAGAAAATCATGGTTTATATTAAAGTTGGAGTATACAGCATTATTCCACAATCTTGCTTTTCTGAGATGTCATCATATTAGCGGCAAAGACGAACTACATTCTCTTGAATGGGTATATTTTTGTCAGTGGAAGTATGGTTTCCCCTCTCTAGGAATTAAGATGATATGAAGTAAATTATATTATATGAAGATAAAGTTGTGAAGGCTGTTTATATATGAAATAACCAAGTAAGTACATTTGACAGTTAAGGGTCATGATACAGTATACCAAAAAAAATTCCTAGAATATTTCAAATGGTTTCAGAGACTTGTCTTGTACTGACAGGTACCACAATAATCATATACAACCATATGGGTGCTTTGTTCTTTTGCCCTTCATTTCACATCAGACATGCTTATTTCACTTTTGTTCAGACTAACAAATCAGTATATATCTCAATCATCTCATAAGTGTGCTCTTATGAAAGGAAAACCAAAATGAATACATATTTCTAAGAAGAAAATGGCATTTCCTGTCATAAATATAACAGACAATGCCAGCTCAGCACCCAACAGAGACGGAGGCAGGATGTTCCACTGCATTGGTAGTACCTACTGCAGCAAGCCTAGTGAGCCCACATTGCAGAGCAGTGCACTGTTCAGAGTGTTGGTATATGCAGTAGTATGCATACACGTCTTGTAAAACACCTACTATGGAACATACAAGCTGTTGATGGGAGGAAGTTGTGACTGGTAAGGGATGGTCACATGCTACAAATGCTACACCACTCCCTCATTCCTGATGCTCGTGTGATAAAGCTCTATCTCCCCCCCAATCCAGGGTGCTGTCAGCTCCTGTCGTTTTTATGGAGAATGAATGAGTCTTCTTATCATCATCCTCCCTCATCAGACAAAAGAATGAGGCAAGTAACTAAGAGCATGAAAATTAGGCAGATCATGCAAATAATCAAAAAATAAATAAATAAAACAAAATAAATAAAATATATGTATCATGACAGAATAGATATTACCAATTGAATAAATTTAGGTCTGAAG
Organism: Protopterus annectens; assembly: GCF_019279795.1. Lineage (NCBI taxonomy): Eukaryota > Metazoa > Chordata > Ceratodontiformes > Protopteridae > Protopterus > Protopterus annectens. Next base: position 76,684,517 of record NC_056740.1, on the reverse strand, counting down.
AGTTTAACTGGTGATCATGCCAGTAACGTTTTTGAAAATTCCAGGAAAAATGCCAAACCATTTTTGAGATACAGACATTTATATAGAGGAAACAAAATTATCCATTGATAGATAGCTTAAGGACATTCCTCTGGAAAATGTAGAGCTGTAGCTAGGGTGTGGCAAAGGTGGTGACTGTGCCAGGTGTAGGCTGTTAAGAGGTGTAATCAGCAGATGCAGATAGTGTGGGAGTGCAGCAGTATTGGCATTACTTTATGAAGCAATGGGGATGTTGTGGCTTCATAAAAGAAAGATCATACTATACCATATTTGGGATCATGGATGAAGCACTATGACTGTTGCATCTGAAGCAAGCACCTTACTACAGATTTAGAGCATAATTATTAATATTTTTTTTTGGGGGGGAGGGGGTCATCAGCTTTGAAAATACCTTTTTTTTGTTCTTCAACTATTAGCTGAGGGTTGCGCCAGCTGGGAGAATGTGACAGGGCAGCAGATAACCCAGCTACAGTTCTGGGAAAATTTACATGGCTAATAAAAATGTGATGTCTGCAATGAAAGTCTGATAAGTCTGATTCAAAATTATTCAAGTTATGAGGTTACACTTATTTGGAAGTGTTTGCCCATAACTTAAGTAAAATTGCAGAGCTTAACACCACTTTTGCTTGCTGGACCTCTACCTCACATTTTCGTTATATTTTCAAAAGGTAGGGACATTATTTGGCACAAAATAAAACTGTGTTGAAAAGGGTTCCGTTAGACACAGTAATACAGTACTATCTAATGGGAAATGCAATTGTACAGCTCCTTGTAATATTCTGTCTTAACTGAGCTCAGCATAAAGGCTTGTCAATGAGACAGCCAAACAGAGAGCACGGAGGATGGACTATGATTCTAATGGAAAAGCACTGTGCAATGTTTATCAGTAGCGAAAGTGTTAATGGGTGACAGAAAGATGGGTTAATAACTAAGGAGGAGTCTTATTTGGCTTTAATTCTGTGCTTTTGATGGTGTGACTATAGACCTGAATTGTGAATTAGCTATAAAAAGTGGATCAGTAGCAGATGCGTTCTTGTCAATTTACCATACATATCACAGAATAAAAGGGCAAAACCAATAAAGGAATATCGCATTAATAAAACTATAACTTCCAAGGAGTTTAAAATATGCAAAATAATTGTACTGCAGAACTATTTTAAAATGAAAGTTATGTACTTTTCATAATGATAGATATGTGCTGTCTGTTTCTGTCCAGTTCAGCCTGTGGGATATCAGATCCAACTCAGACCCAAGACCAGATATTTCTAAAGATTGCAGCCCACAGCTCTGCCTCCTCTACCCATAGTACCTTGCTCTCTACAGAGCTACCTCAGATCATCTTTGCCCCTCCACAAAAAAATCTCAACTGTTAACTATATGACCATAAAACAAGGACCCCAAAAGGAGGAGAGAAAAAGAGAAGCCTCAACAAGTTGGTCATCCAATGTCCAGCAGTACAATAGTGAAGGGGGAAAGGAGGGAGGGATGGTCGAACTAGAATGAAACAGACAACACGGATCTTTTGTTATGGTAAGGTCTACAAGAGGGTAGTGAGACCAGCTATGGGTTGGAAACAGTGGCATTGACAAAAAGGCAGGAGTCAGAGCTTGACGTGGCAGAGTTGAAGATATTAAGATTTGCACTAGGTGTGACGAGGATGGACAGTATTAGGAATAAGTATATTAGAGGATCAACCCAGGTTGGAAGGTTTGGAGACAAAGCCAGAGGGGCAAGTTTATGTTGGTTTGGACATGTGCTGAGGAGGGGCGCAGAGTATATTGGGAAAAAGATGCTAAGGATGAAGCTGCCAGGTAACAGGAAAAGAGGAAGGCCTAAGATAAGGTTTTTGGATGTGGTGAGAGAGGACATGCAGGTAGTTGGTGTGACAGAGCAAGATGCAGAGGACAGGAAGAAATGGAAAAAGTTAATCCGCTGTGGCGACCTCTAACGGGAGCAGCCGAAAGAAGAAGAAGAAGAAGTTCATAACGTTTGTATTCTACATCTGTCTTCTCCATCTGGATTCATCCTGTGGGACAGAGTCCGTAGCTACAATTCCCCCCCAGCAAAGTCCTATGAGAGCACATTCTGCAATATTGTGGAACCACAGGAGACTCTAGACCTCGACTGAATACCCAGCTTATAAGACACACAGGTGTGTGAACCCAACCAAGCAGCTGCAGCACAAATGTCATAAATAGCAACTCCAGAGAAAAAGGAAATCAAGGTAGCCATATTTTATTTTTTATTTATTTTATTTATTTAACATTTGTTTACTGGAACTTCCGACTGGAACAGAGCCCATTTTCAGAGGAGACCTGGGGAGAAATGCTCCAGGAGCGTGTCTTTGGAAAGTGGGTGGAAACTGCAGCACCTGGAGGAAACCCATACAAATGCAGGGAGGACATGCAGACTATGCAGAGAAGGCACCCCAGCTGAGAAATGAACTGGAGAACCTCTTGCTGTGAGACGACAACTGTAACCGCTGCACCACTGTACTGTCCTAGCTCTAGTAGAGCGACCTTTGGTTTACCTTGGGTCTTTGAAAAGGAAACAAATAGCAGTCTGGATTTCCTAAAGGACTTGGTTCTATGTAAATGAAATTTCAGTTGCCTGTGAACATCAAAACAGTGTAGTAATTATTTTCCTTTGTTTGAAAAAATTGGGGAAAAACACTGGGAAATGAATGGCCTACTTCAAGGTGGTTTCTGATGCCACCTTAGACAAAATGGCAGGACCCATTCTGATAGAAACACTATCTTTATGAAAGACCAGATCTAGAGGTAATGAGGATAAGGCCTGCCGTTATGATATATACCTGGCTGAAGTAACATTCACCAGGAAAAGAATCTTCCAAGAAGACAACAACTTCAGAGAGACTATAGCTGAAGGCTCAAAAGGAGGGCCATTAAGAATGAGAAGCATAAAAATTAAATCCCAAAGAAGAACAGGGTCCCAAATTGGGGGGGGGGGGGTCACAACAAAGAACATTCCTCTGAGAACGGCCTTGAAAATTTTCAAAACTGCCACAGGAGTACTATCTCTGCCAATATGAAAGTAGGAAATGGCAGCTAACTGAATTTTAATAGCGGAATAACTAAATCCGGAATGAAACAGGTCATCAAGAAAATCAAGAATAGTGTCCAAAGGCAGTGAAAAGGGATCTAAACCTTTAGAAGACCCTCAAAATGCAAAGCATTTCCACTTGCTAGTGTAGACTCTGAGTAGATGGCTTCTGGGAAGAGGAAAAAAACATAAATCACTGTCTGAAAGCTTGGGATCTCTGTCCATCAAGGGAATTGAAGAAACCATGGGGTAAGTTTGAGAGTTCAGGGGTTGGGTGGGTCAAAGCCTTCTGGGTGAGAGATCAGATCCAGAATGGGATCTAGCACCCACGGACAGAACAACAGAAGAGGAACAGAGAGGGGTGCCACACATGATGGAGATAAAAAGCAGCAACGAGAAGCTTCCTGGAGAAACTATTCTCAGAGGAGTGGAGGAGGATAAACATACAGGATAACACAGGGGTCAATCATAACAGAAGAGTGTCCCTGAGTGACTGGTCCCTGTGGAGGAACTAAGTTGTAATAACTGCTGCAATTAGTGTTGGATGAGGAAACAAACAGATAGCAACATGGAGTGCCCCAGTGCTGGAAAATCTGAGCTGCTGACCTTGGCTTTAGGCACTCATGAGGAAGAAGGATGTTCCTTCCCAGACTATCCTCTAAAATGTTGTATTTTCCTGGGATATGTATTGCTACCTGAAACAGTTGAGATGAAAACATCCACTGCCAAGCTCTCATAGCCTCCTGACAAAGACCAGAGGACCAGTTTCCACCCTGTTTGTTCAGATCCCAAACTACCAACAGACTGTCTTGTCAGCACTGAAATCACACCCTTATGGAGGAAGTCCTGAAAACCTTGCAATGTTAAGGACTGCTCTTCTCTCCAAGACATTGATGTGAAGACTGGCCTTGAGCATAACACAATTCCCTTGGACTGCTTTCCTTTCAAAATCCTTCCTCACCCAAGAAAGAAAGCATATGTTGAGACTGTGTTCCCTGTGGAGGAGGAGAACAAATGGTCTCATGCCTGACACTACAGGACACTCAAGCCACCATCTGATTCGACTTTGACAGATTCCTGTCAAAATGATAAAAAGTCCATGGAGTGGGTTAAGTAGGACCACTGCACTGCTAGTGTTCACTGAAGTATCCTCATATGGTACCTCACCATAAGAAGTAAGCACATTACTACAGCCATGTGGCTTGAGAGTCTCAGAAACAGGGAGGTCGGAGGGTACCTGTAAGACAGTATAAGAGTGGCCTGAGTATGAAGGCCAGACATTTTGCATGTTAGGAATCTTGCAATCTGAGACTGTGTTTACTGACAACCTAAGAACTCCCATACCTGAACTGGCTGAAGGATGGATTTTTGATAGTTTATGGTGATTCCTAAGAAGAGAGAGAGAAACACACACACAACTGGAGTAAAGAAGCCCTGACTAAAGATGCCTTTGAGGAGGAAGTGAGAAGCCAAATGTCCAGGAAAGGACGATCTGGAAACCTTGCAGCCTGAGCCACGCTGCCATAACTACCACACACTTGGTGAACATCCGGGGGTTGGTGGTAAGACCAAAGGGCTGTGCCCTGAATTGGTAATGATTGGCTCCTAGCTGGAAGTGCAGATATTTCCTGGACCAGCTTGCTAAATTTACATGATGGTAGGTGTCCTTGAGATCAACTGAGCACATCCAATTTTCCTTCTTCAAAATTGGTTGAATGGACTGCACTGTGACCATGTGCAACTTGGTCTGTTTTACAAAGTCATTCAACTTACTTAAATGCATAATTGGTCTGAGGTCCTTGCTCTTCTTTGGAACCTGGAACCAAAAAGAACCTGGAATACATTCCAGATCCATGCTGATCTGAAAGGACCTCTTGAATGACTTGATTTGTTAACAGCTTTCAAATCTCAATAGCTGTATCCCTTTTCTGATGGAGTTGTACATCCAGAAGGTGTCTGGCATTTTGTTTTGTTGGTAATAAAAATGGAATCATGTAATTTCTGGCTAGGACTCAACGCCCATGTGACCAAGGTGATGGCTTCCCAAGCCTCCAGGTGTACAGCCAAGTGACTTGACAGCCTCCAGAGCAGAACAGTCAGGCAAACCTTCAGGAATGCTGAAAAGACCTCCCAGAAAATGCTCCACAGAAGCCCTGGTTCTGCAGACTACTCCTGCCTTGCTGGCGGCATCCATTCCGGTTACCCCCTGCCATAAGCGGAACCTTACACAGGAGCATCCTGAAAAGACTGCTGCAATGCAATTTTCTACAGAAGAGATTGCTTCCCCTTTCTGGTTCCTTGAGGAGGTCTGTTGGGAGGGGGGGCAAAACATACTCCATTGGCAGACGGCATCTTTCTGTCTTGTTCTTGCCTAGTCAATGCATCTTTAATCTTAAGCCCAAAAAGCTAAGAGCTATCGAAACAGGCATTAATAAACGATGTCTTGAAGCAGTCCACAACATTGCACAACCTCATCCAGGTGTGCTGATGCATAGCAATGCCAGCACCAGCAGCTCAGGATGTGCCATCATCCACATTGGACAGCAGATGCACGGACATGTTGGAAATCGACTGCAATGTGGACAACTGCGTCTCCAGAGTCTTCTGAGACTTTGGCTCCTGCTGTACCTTAACTACCCTTGACATTTCAGACATGATATTCCAGTGAAGCCTTGTAATTTGAGCCAGAAAATTTAATACCTTCAATGCAAAGGTAGCTGGCACATAGGAGTGCTTCCCTAACCAGTCCAACACCCTACATTTCCAGTTAGAGGGATGGACTAACCGACTCTCTTTCCAAGATGTCCTTCTTGGTGGTTGCTGCCAGAACAATGAAATCAATGGCAGGACCCTCAATTCAATATTGTCAATCCTTGGAAGGAACCAAGACATAGTCAGGTTTTTAGGTATCAGACCCTGTGAGACACTAAGTTAATAAGCATGTATGGAAGGGGAACCACCCAGGACGATGATGGGCTCACAACAAAAGCCTCCTAAAATACCACCTCACCTGGATATGGGGCTTCAGCTGTCTGGCCTCTATGCTGTTGAAGTAGCTCCATGAGATCACCAAAAGAGGCATCTTCATGGGGGTTGGGAATCCCTCTCCTTCCCCTAAGTCGGAATCCTTGGTAGGAATTCCTCTGCAGAATCCAGGTGGTTCTTCTTGCACCGCCAATTACCATGACCTTCCTACATGGGGGGAATCTGTAGGAATGTGGTCCTGAGTGCAGGGTAAATGGGAGGCTTATCAGAGTGGGCTGTCTTGAAGCAAGCTGGTGTAAGTTCACATGCACAGATGACAGACGATGGGGGGGATTGCCAGTTGGCACTAACCACTCTATCTCTGGAAAGAACAGCATCCTTTCTACCACACTGAAGGCAAAGATTACAGCTGGCCACCCAAAGTCCACATTGAGACTGGAGCCAAACTATCAAGAGTTGATGAGCCGAGAGGAAGGGATGACTGTAAGATTCAAGGCATTGCCCCAAACCCAGAAATCCCAACCAGAATGATCAAACTCAGAGGCGCACTCGGCTCCAAGACCTCCAGAGGCGAGAAGGTCAAGGTAGGGGTGGGGGCCACAATCAAACAAGTTATCAGTCCCAACCCCAATGGTGGTAAAGCAACCAGCTCCAGGAACCCTGGAGCCATAAGGCTCAAGGGAAGAAACCAGCCAGTCGGAGCCAATGCCTCAGGTTGAGGACCTGAGGTAGATGGGATCAGGCCTAGTTGCATATGAGCCTACAGGAAGGACCTCATTAACTGCTCCAGATTGGTGGGTCTAATATTCCTGATAAATTGGACTGACCAAGATAAAGATGTTACTGAGGAGGGTTTGGAGGCCTGCCTACTAGGAAGCATCTCTGAGGACTGGATCCAATCCAGAGAAAACTGTCTCAGGGGTGGAGATGGCAATGACTCCAGGGAATGATCCCTCACAGTAGAGGGTAAAAAAGGGGAGTAAATCATGCCCGAGGAACCCCCTTTTGATAGCATGGTGCTAGGAATGTTAAGCAATGGGGAAGGAACCCTCACAGCAGTCTGCACCAGAACAAGTCTGAGTAGTTGGATCTCAGGACGGAGCAGAATCAGCCAGAGGAGCCAAAGATCTTTGGATCTTTGTATCCGGCTGGTAAGCAGCAGGGGATCCACTTGTTTGCAATCTGCTCTAAGTGGTTTGGGGTGCTTAGTACTCTTCCTCCAACCCTGATCACTCAAACAATTTACTGGCTGGAGCAGAGGAGGAGAAGCATCTCTGGTGGGCAGAAGACACTTGAAGACTAACTTAGCCCTTTGTTCGTTTACAGCCCTGGATCCGAAGCTATCACAAATGGAGCACTCACTCTCCAAGTAAGCAGCCCTGAGGCAGTAAATGCACTGATTGTGAGTCTCATGCAGTAAGCGTGTGCCTGAGCACCACTCACTTTTTAAACGCCTTATTCATATATAGTTACACAAAAAACACACTCTGGGAAAGAAACCTTACTACAAACTACTTTACTCACTATTACTATCTTTAACTACACACAAAAAAGGGTGGGAAAAGCCTGCAACAGAATAAACAGATAAATCCTGCAAATACCTAAAACTAGCCAAACCTGATTAGAACCTAACCTAAAACACATAATCCTGCAAAACTGTAGAAGAACGGGTGATAGAAATGCACAAATGTATGAAAAAGGATATACCAAACAGATCTTGAGATCCAGCTGGTGTCCTGGAAGGCAGCAAGCAAGATCTGAAGTAGCTGTGTAAAGAGCAAGGTACTATGTTTAGAGAAAGCAGATCTTGGGGGATGAAGTCTTTGGAAATGGCTAGCCTGGGATCTGATAACTCACAGGTTGAACCTGGATGGAAAAGACATCATCAGATGCACTGTTTCAGTATATAACAGGTTCAGCAAAAGTTATTATAGAACCTTGACTTGTTAATATAAGACAACTCTTTATCCAATTTCTATAACAGACAATAAAAAGTATGACAGCCCCCTTTTACTCCCCTTACAAGTGTGAAGATTTACAAAAATGATCAAACCTCACTTGTACCTCATGTTTCTATAACATAGTATCAAGATGCTTTGAAACTCTGTGAGCAGAGTTCAATAAACCATACATGATTTGCTAAAACCGTGTGTGCATTATGCTAATTTGTATTGAGTTAAGCAGTGCTACAAGCTAAATTGCATGCTAATCAAGCAATCCAAGATGACGAGCCATTCAACAAGCTATAAAGCAGTTGTCCACACTTAGTGTAGCCTTTTGCTTGTACTCCAAAACCTATTGGAATTCAGCCATGGAATCTATGCTTCATGGAAAAAAATTTAGAGGCTGTTGCTGCTCTTCTGCATGTATATGTGCAAACGGGCTCAAGTCTATGTTGCTGCTGCTGACAGACCATGGGCGAGGAGGAGAAGGGTATTTAGACCCTGTTTAACTTTTCATAGTCTGCAGGAAGTGGAAGTAGTACAACGCTACAGCATTGATAGAGAGACACTCCAGGAACTCTGCAACCTCTGTCATCCTCACCTGACAGCAAGGGCAAACTGAGGGGAACCAATACCTGTAGAGAACAAGGTATGTGTATCACTTACAATATTAGCTACAGGAACATTTCAGAAACCCACAGAGGCATGCTGGGGATATCACTGGCATCAGCATCCAGGATCCTACACTAATTCCTGATGCTATGCTACAGCATGCCAGTGACTACATATATTTCCCCCATACTCCCAAGGACAGATCTAGAACTATGCAGGATTTCTACCCCATAGTACATTTCCCTGAAGTTTTGGGTGTCATAGACTGCACACACATTGAGATCACAGCACCACTGAGGGAACAGAAAAGGGTCTACATTAACAGAAAGGGGTTCCATTACATTAACTGCCAGGTCATGTGCAACACTAAGGGAATCATCCTGAATGTGTGTGCTGGAAACCCTAGCAGTTACCTCGATTCCCATATCTGGCACAACTCACAGCTCTTCCAGAGGTTTTCCAGGGGTGATATTCCACAAGACCATTTACTGGGGGATGCACTTGAACCATGGCTGATGAATTCCATCAAAAATGCACACATACCCACGGAGTAACACTATAGTGAGGAACACGCTCAAGCAAGAAACATCATAGAGCATGTGTTTGAGCCTCTGAAGTCACAGTTTTGGTGCCTAGATACATCAGGGGGATGTGTCTCTGCAGTATGACCCCAGCACTTGTGCCAAAATTATCACAGTCTGTGCTATCCTACACAATATCATCCCGAGAAAACAGCTACGCCAGGAACACCAAGGGCTAAATGAAAACATTCCACCTCCAGACGTTATAGGCATGTACAATAGACCCCTGCCCTGGCCAAGAGGCAATGCATAGCACACATGCTGATCAAATAAGGGTTACAGCTGTCATCCTATGCACATACACACAGCAAAATTCAGGTCAGCCAACAATCATAACTTTTACTTACCCATGTAATGGCTGTGTACTGCTAGTATCAGACAGAGTCAGCCCGAATCACAACAGTTGTAACTGCAGGATTAACAAGGTAAGTGTTGAACATGTAAAAGAAAAAAATGTGTAAGAACATAAATGAATGGCAGATACCTGTATACTGTTACTGTAGAATGTGTGTGAGCTCCCCAGCAATGACATCAATATGTGACATAACTGATGTATGTAATATATATTTCTGCAGTTTATCAGTTAACATACCCTCATGCATCTAAAATATTTAGTATAGAAAAATCAGTCCGAACTCTACTCATCCATACATTTTCACAAGTAAAGCAATAAGCATGACTACTATATATCAACAATTTCGAATTAGGAATCACAACACTAAAATACCGTAAGAAATCAGAAACAAATTCCAAATAACATCACCAATACATATATTAAGCACTCATTTAGCTTTCCACTCTGTGCATCAGACAATATACATATGTAACCCTGAATCAAAAAGATAGTAACAAGGTGATTCTGCAATTATCATCATTTGACAGGATGGGGGTTAGGGGCAGGGGGCCAAGGCTGACACCAAAGTAGTGAGTCTGTGCAAGTAAGAAACACAGGCAGGGAGTAATGTAGATAATATCAAATGGACACTGAGACAGAATGACCTGCAACCCTCCTTAATACCTCATATAGCTGGGTATGTGTGGGTGTCTGTATGTGCAGTAGATATGAAATGTGTGTGTGAGTGTCTGCATGAGCACAGCCAAACTTTGTGCTGGACTACATCCTTGCATGTCAGACAGGTGTGAGCCATGCATGATAGAGTTATCAGTTCATCGTCCTTGCCCTGACTGTGAGAACTGGCTCTACCAGGAGTTGCACTGGCACATCCATGCCTATGGTCAGATGTTGTGGTGCTACCTGAACATGAGCAATGTTTGCTGGATGAGCTATCCTCTCAACTACTTCCAGGTCCATGACCCCATGGCCTACCATGTTTGTGTGTGGACACCTCAACCACTGACGGAGCAGTGGAAGTAGTGCCGCTACGGGTGCAGGATCAGGCATGGCCATGTTAGCTAACAGCAGATGATGTTGAGACAATTCAGTCATGTGGATGCTGTCACCCTCTCAGCAGATGTTACATATCAGACTCTGTCCATTCCATCATGTTATTCATCTGCTCCACTGAATCGGTCACATGGTGGAGGCAGTCACCCAGGTCAGATAATGCCACATCTAGAATCCTAAGCATGTCCTCAAAGGCCCTAGTGGAACATTTTTGTGCCTCCATGATGACACTAAGCCTCCTCTGAACACCCCTACCAACCCTCCTGAGTGGTACCTCTACCACACTTTGGCTAAAGATAGAGTTAACCAGCAGTGAAACCACTGCAACCACACTACCCTGATCCACAGTGTCACCCTCAACCTGTCTATTATCTGAAGGCTCAGTGGAATGCATACATGTAGGCATACTGACTGTTTCTGATGGAAATACAGGGGATGTGTCAGTCACAACTTCAGTGTCAGATTCAACCTCTGCAAATACACTCCCTGACTGTCCCTCCACTTTACCACTATCATCATCACAGCCTACCAATACATCAGGTGTTCTGAGTCCTAAACTTCTACTGTCAGGATCACGTGATAATAAGCAACAAACAGAGGAACAAAATTACTACGCCCATAAACATTAACACAACATATCTGAACAAAAAATAACACTATTTTCACAATTACAAATGCTACAGCAATACAGACACTCATTACATGCTTCTCACACATAGAGATAATATATATCAAAATAATGCTTAATAAGAGCAAAAACAAAAATTTTGTTTACCATGTGCAGATGTCTCAGCACTCTGCATTGAGGATGGGCCTGGAAGAAATTAAGTAATTAAAGGACAGCAATTAATCATCACAATGGGAGTAACACAGGGACAGTGAATACACAATTGCTTATATGCCCTGTAAGAAATAGCTACTGAAACTTGTCTGAGCCGTTCACCCACACCCATGTCTACGAAACAACTCTCTTGTATAATTGTACTGATTTATCAATAGGTACAGACAGAGAAACCACAAGCAGTAGCAGCAAATTGATTTATTTTAGTGAACAAGCCATATGCTGCTATGTGTAAGCTTACCTGGAGTCTGCTCCTCGGGCACACTTGGCCTCCCAGACACATCAGCACTGACATCAAGCACACAGTGTGCAGGCTCCCCTGAACTGTTGCAATCTCTGATGGTGGAGAGAAACTCCTCATTTTGTGTCAATGGTGGCTCGGTAACAGACCCACCCCCCTTCCCATAGCCAGCTGTTCTCGGTCAACTGCAGCCGCCCTCCTCCATGCTGATGAAATCATATCAATGGCCTGATGCCGCACTTGATCATAACTGAGGCTGTGACCACCAACTGCATTCACATCTGTGACTAAGTGGTTCCAAATCTCCTTCCTGGCAGCCATATCCCTCGGTCTCTTTCAGGCAGGACGGCTCCATGCCACCTCAGAAACTGGATGATGACCTTACTCTCCGCGTCACTTAAAGATTTTTTTTGTGAATTTGTAGGCTTGGGTACCATAATCCTAAGTTACACAAAATACAGAAGGATAAAACACATTAATATCATATAACTAATTTATTTCTTCACGGAAATAATCAGTCTGCATACCATTTATCAACATAAAGTACTTGAAACACACTTCTCATTTTGTATAACAGAATGGTAGGTGTGTCCCCCACCTCCCCCTATCACACAAACAAAGGTTTGTACAAACCAAAGAATATCACATTAAGTAATGTATATGTTTTCAAGAAAACTGTCAGGATTTCTACACATCTGAACATAAAAGTGTTTGAAACACACTTCTTTAGGCCAACAGAATGGTAGGTTGCACACGCTTCAAAAAAATGTAAGGGGTCAGTACCCATTATGTCAACATTCATATAGTGAAGACTGAAAAGTTATGTCATCGATTACTGGATGACGGTTATCATTTCTAAATATTAAATAAGTCCATTAATGAATACCAGACAATTTTCACTCTGTCCGACACTCCTCTGAATGTTGCCCTGATACATCTGAGAAGCATAACACCAGTGTCGGAGACATGCATATTACCATTGCAATCCAATACCATATGAAATTGCAAAAGCAAATGTTAAGAACAACAGTTGTGCAGACAGAAAGTATAACATATCTCACACATCGGAATGCCTGACAAAACTGCCTATGCCAACAGTGAAGTATAAGAAGTGCATAAAGATAAAACTTATTTTTCTCCTGGCTATTTACATACATTTCTAACACTTTACAAAATATCTAATGTCTTTGTATAACAGAAGCATACCTTAGCAAAATAAATGGCTCCTCTGCAGAAAAATCACCTCAAAAAATACCAACAGTCTTCTGTTTTGTCCGAATACACACATCTCCTCACCTTCAAATTTCCTAGCTACACGGTTATCTTTTCATAGTGTAGATTCAGCCCTATGAGCACTGTGAATAAGCAAATGAGGTGTGACCTCATTAGAATTGCTGAATAACAAACTTTCACCTCATGGAGCAGATGTAAACATAGCGTAGGCTGTGCATCATTGTTGCTTGCAACTGTGAATAATTAGTGTGACTGAAAGAAAACACAACAGCAATTCAGACACCCATTGCTGCAGTGGGTGTGTCAGTGAGGATATAGTTACAAAGTGTGGAACTAACTTAAGTGAACTTTTAAGTAAACCAAGACTCCACACATTTATAACTTTTGTCCATAATAGCAAAACTCTTCTGCCTTTGTTGAAATCTGTTGTCCACTGTCATGTATTTATATCACACATTTAAAGCAAAATGATAGATATTGTACTATACTATAGTACAGGTAAAGGAAGAATGACCAGAATACAAAGAGAAGACAAAATTGCATTTCTGCAAACAGCAGCACTGTGGTGCAGTAGTTAACGTTGCCTCACAGCAAGAAGTTCTCCGGTTCGATTCTCGGCTGTGCTGCCTTCTTTGCAGAGTCTACATGACATCCCTGAGTTTGCAGTCCTCCCGGTACTCCGGTTTCCTCCCACATTCCAAACACATGCTTCTGGAGCATTTCTCCCCGGGCCTCCACTGAAAATAGGCTCTGTCCTAGTTGGATTTTCCCGGTCAACAAAAATTAAATATTACTTTTTACACTACCTCACCAAACCTACTTTCTAAAATGACCTTCTTACATAACTCTAACCTTAAAAATTATCTTTTTATAACTTCTTCATTACTATTCCTAACTTTACCCTACACCCTAACCCTCTATGATCACTTCTCTCTAGTTAATAATAAATATCCCCACCAACAAACTATACCAAACTCACATCTCATAACAATATAACCTCCACTTCAGTTTACTTACTCCCAAAGTTTTATAGATCTTCTCATATTACCTACCTCCCCAGCAAGTTAAGCTCACCCAAGTATTTTAAAAACATAAAGACTGTACTAAAACATCCTATTCATCTTTTATTAGATGGAGATATTCATCCTAATCCTGGCCCTAATCAACAAATTTACAATAACCTACAAAATATCAATAATCCACAAACACAAACATCTAATGGAATTTCTACCTCCACACAATTAGGTAACTCTCTCAAAATAGCTCAACTTAACATCCGTAGCATTAACAACAAACTCAGTCAATTACATGCTCTTTTACAAGTTCATGCATTTGATATCCTTTGTCTTACAGAAACTTAGTTAAAACCCTCTACTCATGACCTAGAAATAACCCCACCTGGCTACAATATCCTCAGATGTGACCATACTTCCAAAAAGGGTGGTGGTGTAGCTATCTTGTATAAATCAGAACTTCAAGTTTCATCCTATAATGCACCTCTACCTCCTAATACCAATGCCGAAACCCTTACTATTAAACTACAACTTAATAAATCTAAATCTATTTTTATAATCTGTACCTATATCCTGCCTGGAAATAATACTAATACTCTTGAAAACATTCTTAGTAGCCTTTCCACCCTACTTCCTCAAGAAACAATAACACTAGGTGACTTTAATATTGACTGGACTACCTGTAGCTCCTCTAATCCTAACACCCACATTAATCTTTATGGTTTCACCCAAATAATAAACACCCCCACAAGAATCCACAAACCTAGTAATAAAGAAACCACTCTTGACTGGATCCTTGTAAATAGTCATCCTGAAACCTATATACAAGGAACACTACCTGATGACATTAGTGACCATGTTTTAACCTATATAATAAGGCAAAAGGCTCATAATCCTACCAATAACACCTTTATAACCTTTCGTACAAAAAACACTTCCAAGTAGATAGCTTTCAAAACAAACTAAAAGCCTGTAACTGGTCACCTCTGAAACACCTCAAACTAGATGAAGCTGTTTCTTACTTTAATAATAAATTCCTACAAATCCTGGATCTCCATGCCCCCCTTTGATCCTCCAGAGTCAGGACCAAAGCAGCTCCATGGCTCACACAACAAACCAAGGAATAAATGTTCCTACAAAACAAAATATGGGCCAAATGGAGAGCCACTAAGTGCTCTGCAGACCATCTACTCTTTAAACAGCTAAAAATGCAACCAAAAAGGACATTATCGTAGACAAAAAAAATGATTATCTCCACCTTCAACAATGTCATACAAAAAGCCCACAAAAGTTCTGGTCAGGCATCAATAAACTTCTCCGACCAGGACATTCCAAAACTCCAGCCCCAACTTCAATTCCTCATGACAATCCTTTGCAAACAGCTGATGCCTTCAATAATTACTTCACTGAAATTATTCAAAATCTTGCAAAGACACTCCCCCAGTCCTCCCAACCCTTTACAAAACATAAACAGTCCAGTCCCCTCCTTCCACATACAACCTATACCAACATCCTTTATCTGCAAACTCCTTCTAAAACTTAAGCCTTGTACCCCTTCTGCTGACCGCCTGCCAGCTGAACATCTTCAAATAGCTTCCAAAGTCATAGCTTATCCCATATCCATCCTTATAAACCACACCATCACAGAAGGTAGTATCCCATCCATATGGAAAGTCTCCCACATTATCCCTTTACATAAAGGAGGCAAATCCACTGATATCTCCAATTTCCGTCCAATTGCATTACTCTCCCCACTTGCCTAAATAATGGAAAAATGTATTCACCATCAACTACTTCAACACCTGCTCGACAACAATTTACTTGCCAACTTCCAGCACGGCTTTAGGCCCTTTCATAGTACAACCACTGCCCTGCTAACCTTTGCTGACTGTATAAACAGAAATCGAAATAATAATTCTGTCTTCCACATTATTTATTGACCTATCAAAAGCCTTTGATATGGTTAACCACGACTTACTAATCAGTGTACTAAAAGCACAATCTCTTGACCCTCAAGCAATACTTTGGTTTACATCCTATCTAAAAAACAGACATCAAGCAGTGCTCTGGGATAATAACCTATCCACACCCCTCCCCGTAAACATTGGAGTCCCACAAGGCTCTATATTAGGCCCTCTTTTATTTTCCATTTTTATTAATGACCTCAATACTGTTTTTCCTCAAGCCACCTGTATTCAATATGCCGATGACTCTACTCTAATATGTTCTTCTAATTCATCAATCTCTCTTCAAACCCTTACCCAAACAGTATTTAACACTGTTGAAAATTGGTTTCTGACCATTGCCTCCTCCTTAACCCCCCAAAAAACAAAATTGTTACTTTTTGCTCCCACCCAAAAGTCTCCATCTATCCACTTCACAATTATCTCTAACAATGGTACCACTATTTCCCCTGATACTACTACATGTCTCCTGGGCATTACTATAGATAATAACCTCAGCTATGACGATCATATCAACAATACTATACTGATGGTCAATAAAAAAATTGGCTCCTTGTATAGAATTAAACCTTACCTCACACCTCTAGCTAGAACCACCATTGCCCAGACCCACCTCACTTCTACCCTATTCTATGCTTCTGCTATATATACCAATCTACCAAAATCTAATCTAAGCAAGCTTGAAACTAGCTATAACAATATAGCAAGATTTGCCACTGGCACCCCTTTTAGAACCCACCACTGTCACAACCTTAAACAACTCGGGTGGTCTGAACTACAAAACCAGCTGGTGTATAATCAACTAGTGATCACACAAAAAATCCTTCATCACCCAAATAATACTCCAATCCTCTCTAACCTAATCACCCCATATAAAAATCTTGCGACACTTCGTTCAGCTAATAAGTTACTAATCGCCAATATCAAATCTAATAATAAAGCTGGAGACTTCCTTTTTACCAACGTCGTGGGAAAAATATGGAACAAGCTTCCTATGTCACTCACATCTCTCTCATCTACATCTCTCTACAAAAAACACCTCAAAGAACTTATGAAAAATCATTGGCTCTGTCCCTGCACTAAACCTGACTGAACCTCACTTTTCCTATTACTAACTCTTCTTGCCATATGCCCTCCTTATGGGCGTTGTCCCCTCTCTAACTTTAATCCTAGAAGCTAACTTTATTCCAGCCCTCATGTGTAACATTTGTTCTCTACCCTCAACTCGTGTTCCCCTACTTTGACTTACAAATGGCAACATTAGAACCTCAAGTGTACCTGTACCTCCTTATATCTAAAACCCATGCAAAGACTCTAAACTACTTTTCCTCTTCTTAGACAAACTTTTTATTTAATTATAACCCATACACTATTAAATTCTCTTATATAGTAGAACTTTAGTAACTTTTAAGTATTACATACAGTAATTTTGCTATATTTGGAGCTTATCTCCACATGAAAGCTATTAGTGTAAGTAGTGAATTTTTATTTTGTAATTTCTATTTTTGTAATTTTTATTTTCTAAATTCTATTTTGTAATTTTATTATGTTTGGAGCTTATCTCCCTGGGCCTCTACTAAACATGGACATGTATCCAGCTAGACTAGCCCAGTCAACAAATGTAAAATAAAATAAAAAAATAAAAATAAATAAATAAAAATATTCATAAATGGTTATGTGATCACTTAGTGCACTAAAATATGTGTATGAACTGTTAATATGCGCATGCTTTTAGTGGTGTCGCAAAACAGTGCCTGTGGCAAAGAGAGTTAACCCACTATAACTGTGTTTTGTGAAAGCAATAGTCTGATCGTTCACATCCAGAGCTGTCTGTTTCATTTCTTTTCTTTTTTTGGCTTTACCATTTGATCAGGGTGTGGTTTAGCGCAAACGTGGTTAATTAGCCATAAACAGAAGATTAATGTGAAATGCCTTATGAAGCACAAACATGCTCAGCGGCATTGTGTGGAGGTGACTGCAAAAATCGCACCTGTTACCTAATCGCTTTGTGGTACAAGGTGTAAATATGTTGAGATAAACAAGAAAATAAGATATGCAAATCAGGGTTGGAATCCCACAGTAGTTATTTTTATTGTGGAATGGTCATAATGATTATTTACAGAAATAACATGTTTGTTTCTGCCTTTTACATTTGCACTTTGCCTACCTATGCGCAGAGTTCACAACTTGAGGAATAAACTAAGATTTAATTGGTTTCTTCTTCCTTTACACAAATAGGCTTAGTTGTGAGGTGTGGCCATCATCACTCTGGACAGTACTGAGTGAGGAAAATATATGTGCTGCCTAACTTTCCCTGTGGCAGCAGATGTAAGTACAATGAGTTATGTTCAGACCCAGGCGAGCCAGTGTTCAAATCCAGCACAATACACTTTTTAGTTGGGGTGTCCCACTGTAATTTTTCCAATAAATGTGATTATAAAGGTAAAACTGCATACCGATACCTATGCATAGCAGGTTGATTGAGCAAAGACGTACTTTTTAGCTATTATATGCATTGTGTGTGTAACTGGTTTATCATTACAATGCTAATTATGTACTAAAAAATGCAGTTGCATATCTCTGATGGACACAACAGTTAACTGACAATAATCTACACCTCTCCCATAACCCAAGTATAACTGTAATACAGAATGCATTGTGAGGTATGTACCACAAATCACAGATCTATTAATATAGTAATGCAAGTCTATATTTCCAGTATATTGTCAGACAGTGCTCTTGCATCACAGTCGAGAATGTACAAGTCAGGACCTTGTAATAGGAAACACACATAGGCTTAATTGAAGTATAGCAGCAGCCCCTTTTTAAACTGCATATCTGTAATAATTATGATTGGCAAACACTTCTGTTGCAATGAAAAACTGTTACTTGTGTGGAAATGTATGCATTCTCTTTTACATAGGTTTAATTCCACCTTGTACAAATTACTTTTAACACTGGGCAAGTCCCCACAAAATATGTGCCAATTCATCTCACTGATCTCTAAAGTCATGGCTTAAAAGCCAAGTCATTTAATATTTCAGTGTTGACCACTGGACAAAGTGTGAACAGGCTTAGAAACACACATGCCATAAATTAATGGCAAATGGCAAAATTTCATTGCTGTTTCATAAACTCCATTCCTCTTTGGCAATGTTTCTCTCAACTTAATACCGCACAAACATGGTGGCATGGTTGTGCATGTTTGTGGACTATTCATAAAATGAGATATCATGAATTAGTGGGAAAACACTTGTATTGTTGTTATAGAACCTCTGCAGACATGGCAGGAGATTGAAAAGATGGTGCCAAATTCAGGGCACAGAGGTGGAGTGTGGAGTATTCAAAAATATTTGTTGCTTTCCTTGATAAGTGATATAGCCGTAAGCTGCTGAGGGGACTATACCTGGTCTCAGTATAAGGCTGAGGCTTGGAAAAGCTGTCTCCAATGTGACTGGCATACTACTCACTGGGAAGCAATGCATGCACCATTACAGTGACCTGAAATTCTGCAAGCAGGCACAACCCGACCAGTGGCTGGATGAGTTTAGAACTGCAGACATAAAGCAACCTGAAGTGTTATGGAAATCTAAAGACAGCCAGGACTGATGTGCATTATGTTTTCATGTCTCATTTTCTCTCCTTTACTTCACAGCTGCACAGGAAATTTCACCAAAAAGGAGGCACATGCTGAAAGACTGGACAGACTCAGAAAGGCAAGGGGTATGTATGCAACACAAATGAAAAGAACTGCATTAAAATATTGGTATTCTATAGATTAGTAGCAACTTAAGCATGTAAATCTTAACTGTAAAAGCATGCTTACTATTTGTAGCTCTTGGTAATGTTATTAGGCAAATATAGTACTGTATTTAGAGTAGGTGGGTTCATTTCCCACAAGTAAGCTAAACATTCACATTTAACAAATATAATTTTTACATTCTAATTGCAGCAATATTGGTATTGGTTTTAATGCCATACTGTTAAGTTAACCAGTAGTGTCTTTAAAAACATATATGGAATATCTGCATATTCCAAGGATTACTTGCAAAAATTCAAAACCCCTTTTTGGGATTGGGAAAGCTGTATAGCTAATATAATAACAGAAATATATTTTTTCTAGTAAACCATGAATGGGACATATAATGGTTCCAACCATCACTTTTCTTTTTTGTCTCACCCCACCCCTTATCTCTCTATCTCTCTCTCTCTTTTTTTTTGTTAAATGGAAATACGCCGTTATGCTGTCATACTTTTCTGCCAACAAAACTAAAGCTAGTCAACACAGGGAGGTAGGCCATGCTACACCAGCACTCAGCACCTCTGGGATGCAAACTGACAGTACTACCTCCAGAGCCCTTGCACTACCCTGCCCTTCCACAACAGGTAGCATTGCCTCGGCTGCTGGTTCATTGGTACCTTCCAGGTGTATTGGTAAAGGCAATGATTACATTACCCACCAGGAGCTGCAAGGGATGGTGTGTGATGTTCCAAAAACTGTCATTGGTGCCCACACCAGCCACGTGGAGATGTTGCTCATTAGAATGGAAATGAGATCCCAACTTCAAGCAGCCTCACAGGGGGGAACCAATGAAAGGAACACTGATGAAAGTTCTGAGGGTGAGGACTAGATTCTCACTATTCCCATACTTGGTGGGCATATGCATCTCATGTCCCCTACCTATCCCCAGTCATGGTGTCCCCCAACCTTTTGTGTCCATCACTATCCCTGTGTGTCTGTCTTGTTTGTCTTGTTTGTCTGCACCTGCTTCCTCACTTACCCTACCTACCTACCTGACCCTGACATTCCTGTGTCACTTCCCCAACATTCCTCCCTTCTAGAAATTAAAAAAAAAAATGGGCACCTGTTCCCCCCAAAAAATGTCCCATACATAGCTCTCCACTTTGCATGTGTGTGTTCTCAGCACACTTGATTTGGTCTAGCTGGCTATACAACATTATTGCATTTTTGTCACCCATCTGTGTTGTGATGATAGTCCAAATCATCCCATTTTCTATAGACGCTCACATTATATTGTTGAAGAAGTGGATATCTAAGGTTCTTGCCCAATACCCTCCTGCAAATTCATTTCATGCTTCCCTCTTCTTGCTGAACCCCCTTCTGCACTTCGCCACTTTCCTATCAGCCCCATTTTTTTCACACCTTTAATCTGGTCAAAAATAGAATCTCATGCCATATACATGGCCAGAAATTACCCCATAAGAAAACTTTCACTTTTTGTCCTCTACATTTATGCAAAGTTTGGCATTGCACCCCAATGCTGAGCAGTGGGAAATGGCTCTATACGTCCTATGTCAAAACCTGGTGAGTGTTTGCCATCAGCTGCACTAGTCCAGTTATCTCCGTACAATGGTGCTTAAACATGCTGCACTACAAGAACACAGAGTTAAAGAAGACTAAAGCCAGTAATGTGAAACAGTCTGACAGTTCTATACATTGCTGAATGTAACAAAATGCAACTTCCTATGTGGAGTGTTGACATAAATCACTTGATTGAAGTGTTTTTTGGCCAAAAGCATGAAAGGTTTCATTCCACATGCATCTCACATCATTTCTCAGTGTGATGTTACATGTGTACAATATGTTTAATCACGCTTATCTTAACTCATTACATCAGAGTTATGCATCCAGGTGCAGCTGCAGTTAAACTCCTGACACCCCTAGGCGTCAAATATTGCCTGTTCATATTTGCATCAATAATTCAAAACCATGCTATGTACACGGTTTTAAAAGATTTAATCTTAAAGCTTACACAACAGCAGACACAACTGCATTAATATTTGACCTCTGACTCATGCTGGTAAATAGATAGTAACTGTTGTTTTAATGATATTAATTTATATAGATATAATTTTCACATTTTTGTAAATATCTCAACAACAAAGACAGACAGACAGAAAGTACAGTTGTGTGCATTTACCATAAATGTAGATGTTCGAGTGTATTCATTGTTGCAGTCATCACTTGTGGATTATCCCTGTTGACTAGCCCTCGGTCGGCCCGAATACCAGAGTCAGGCTTTTCCCCTGTACCGGCTGCTGTCGCCTGTGGACTGACGTCAGGTTGTCAGTGGTATACAGGAGAGCAGCCAGCGCCATTACATCAGTTTTTCTTGCCCTAACCTGTAGGAGCTCCTTGAAGGAAATGTTTTAAAGAGCCCTCAGTGGTCCAATGCCACAAGAATTAAAGTTAATCTCCAAAAAGGAAAAGATTAAGGGGAAAGGAGTGAGGGGAAAATAGGACTGCAACAGTGAATACACGCGAACATCTACATTTATGGTAAGTGTACACAACTGTACTATGTTCTTCATGTTTCACTGTTGCAGTCAACACTTGTGGGAGGATTCCCAAAGCTAAGGAAGGGGAAGATGGAAGTATGAAATTCCTAGGATTGAGCTAGCATGCCTTGCACGACTGCATTGGCAAAGCCTGCCTGAGCCCAGGAAAACAAAGGCAGGTGGTAGTGTTTGGTGAAGGTGTGGACCGAGGTCCAATTGGCAGCTTCCAGGATTGTCCCTGGAGGGTACTCCTCTAAGGAAGGCAGTGGAAGTAGAGGCTGCCCTAATAGAATGTGTTCTGATAGATTTAGGAGGAGCTTTTCCATGAAAATTTTAGCAGAACTGTATGCAGTGAGATATCCATTTTGCAATGATTTGTTTGGAGATAGGCTTCCCCTTTTTCCCTGAGGCAAAGCTAACAAACAGTTGATCCGTCTTCCTAATGGCCTTTGTTCTGTCCAGGTAGTGTCTTAACTGTCTGTGCACATCCAGCGTATGCAGAATTCTCTCCCCTTTATTCTGAGGGTTTGGAAAAAAGGTGGGGAGATGTATAGCCTGGTTTAGGGTCACATCTGTTACCACCTTTGGCATGAATGAGGGATTAGTCCTGAGAGACACCCTGCCTGCATGGAAGATAATGAAGGTTCAGTGGCCATGACTGCTTGAAATTCTGACATCTTCCTAGCTGAAGTAATAGCCAAGAGGAAGGCAGTCTTCCAGGAAAGGTGTTTTAGGCCTGCTGATGCAGCTAGTTTGAAGGGAGGCAATGTCAGTTTTTCTAAGACATAGTTCAGGTCCCAGGCTGGAGTGGGTGCCCTTCTAGGGGACCTAATGTTAGATGCACCTCTGAGGACTTGCTTAATCAAAGGGTGAGAGAAGACAGGCTGTTCAGCATGAAAGTGTGCTGAAATGGCTGAGGTGTTGAATTTAATGGAGGAAAACGAAAGGCCTTTGTTAGGTAGCTTCACTAGGTAGTCCAGAATAAGTGGGAGTGACGGCTGGGAGCTGCTGTGACCTTTTGATAGGCACCAGGAGGTGAACTGATGGGCACCAGGAGTTGAATCTTTTCCATTTCTCTGAGTAAGATTTCCTGGTGCTGGGCTTCTGGCTCCCTTAATAATGTCTAGGACCTGCTTGCTCAACTGTGGGTTATCCCCAGTTCCTGGGGGGATAAGCCATGCAGAAAGTTTGAGGAGGTTTGGATGCAGAATCTCCCCCGCTGGCTTGTGTCAGGGGGTCTGCAGTTAAAGGCAGGGGCCTGTAAGGCTTCCTGGTCAGGCTGAGCAGCAAGAGGTACCAATGTTGCCTGGGTCAATCTGGTGCTATAAGCATGGCTTTTGGTCCTTCCTGCCTTATTCTGAGCAGTACCCTTGGGAGTAAGGGTGGGGGGGGACACATAAATGAAGAGATTGGTCCAATGGAATGAGACAGCATCCACTTTCCAAGCTAGGGGTGGAACTCCCTGGTGCAGAATTTGTGCAGCTGATTGTTGTGTTGTGAGGTGAAGAGGTCCACCTCTGGTGTCCCTCAGGCCTGGGTGATTTGGAGGAATGTCCCCTTTTGGAGTTTCCACTCATGGGGGTCCAAGTAGTTTCTGCTTAGATGGTCTGCTAGGGTTTTGTTTACTCCTGGGATGTACTGGGCTATCAGGTATAGGCCCATGGAGGAGGCTGGCTGCCAGAGGCTCATGGCTAGTAGGCAGAGAGGGTAGGAGTGTGTCCCCCCCTGCTTGTTGATGTACCACATGACTGTGGTATTGTCTGTTTTTATGAGGAGGATTCCTGGTTTTAGGTAGTCTTGGAAGGATGTGCGAGCCTTGTGAACTTCCATAATTTCCTTTAGGTTGATGTGCCAGTGAAGGTGCCTGAGGTCCCAAGAGCCTTGGGTGTACCAGGTGTCTAAATGAGCACCCCAAGCTAGGTCTAAGGCATCTGTGGTGGTAGTCTGGCCTTGAGGAAGGTAGGTGAAGGGAAGGCCCTTGTTCTGAGTGCAGGTTTTGTCCAGAATAGGAGGACTGGCCGAGGGTCTGTGCTGAGAAAGATCTAGAAACTCTCTTAGTCTTTTTTTAGACTGAGAATAATCTTGGGCTTCCCAGTGGAAATGCTCTCTGAGTGTGTGCAGGGTTTCCCCAAATGAAAGATCCTCGGGTGAAGGCAGGAATAGATTCCTCTGCATCAGAATCCTCAAAGGAGGTAAGAGGTTGTTGTACCTCATCTGAATCAAGGTAGTCTGAAATTTCAGAATCCGGCTCTGTGTGAACTTCAGGGGAAGTATCCCTCTTTCTTTTAGAAGGAGTGGTATGGCTACCGCTGATGAAAGTGATGTGGTCCTCTGCCATTTCCAGTAACTGTGTCTGAAGCGGTAGAGGAGGAGTAAAATGGTGACTAGAGACTGTTTTATTTGGGGTGGTCTTTCTTTTAGACCTTCGTAAATCCGTTTGTCGTTGGGATGTGGTAGTCTGAGGCGAAGACGTTGGTTTTTGCCTTGAATCAGTTGTGCGAAGAACCTCCTCAGAAGCCGGTGCCTGCATAGTGGCTCCAGACCCAACCAAAGCAGAGACAACTGAGGGATCGGGTGATGAAGCATTCCCTGGCGGCATACCAGACTCTGAAAGGGTCTCAGTAGAGGCCTGCAAAGGAAATGAGTCAGGCATCAGGGGCTGCGAATGTGCCTTACTGAATTCATGAGAACTGAATACTTGCTTCTGGGACAGGTCATCTGAAGGCTTAAGTTTGTGTGGTCTGTCTCTTTCTTTATCTTTTCGTTTTTTGTGAATATCCACAGACTGCTGACTGACGGATGCCATTTCATAATGCGAGGAACTACTTCAGAAATGCTGGCTACAAATTCAGCTCTACGGCGAATAGTCTTTGAATTGAAAAGTGTGCAGAACTGACAACGGGGACATCATAGTCTGGGGCTAGACAAGTAAAGCACAAGGTATAGAAGTCTCGGTGTGGTATTTGTTTTCCACAGTAGAGACAATTATTGACTTTTTCGGACATTGGTTAGTTGAAGAAGGCGGCCCCAACGGGGTACTTAGCTTTAGTCATTTTCAGATTCAACTTCAACTCTGGCAACGACCAACTGGCACACACACAAACTGCTTTTACTTTGGGCTCCACGGCAAGAAAGACTGATGTAAAGGCGCCAGCTGCTCTGCTTTATACCACTGATGACCTGACATCAGTCCATAGGCAACAGCAGCTGGTGCAGGGGAAAAGCTTGACTCTGGTATTTGGACCAACCAAGGGCTACCCAGCAATGATAACTCACAAGTGATGATTGCAACAGTGAAACATGAAGAATATCTCCTTAGCCTCATATGAAAGCTCTCAGCTACATTAATAAAATGCTGATGACAGTATGTGTATAACATGAGTGGTTGCTGAGATATTGTACGTCGTTTACAAAATATTACAAATGTAATAGTTACTGTGTTTACTGTCACTTATAAAATGTGGTTTAAGTCCTAGAACCTAAAGAATACTACCACTATAAAAACAGTTTGTGCTGAAGAGTTTGTAATTTATACTACTTTCATAATCTTTACGGTTCAAAAGATATGAACATTTGTTTGAAATGTGAGGAAGTACTTTGATTCTGTGAATAGACTTAGGCTGCACCCATTGGAAGTTACAGTTTAAACTTCCTCAGTTACACTGGAGTGAATGAGTTAACATTTGCCATACTTATGAGTTCTCGTGGAGACTAATTGAATACTGTCAAAAAATAAGTATTTGAGGTGACATCAATCCTCACATCTATCACGTATTTATCCAACATTGTTGTCCCTCTCCTAACCCTTCTTTACCCTTATGTCATTCACTTGATGCTACACGGCTTTACTGATAAAATTTGAGGAAGACATATCATTTAGTGTAGTCATTGATAGTCACAACAATTGCAGTCCTGATCACATTTACTTAGCTAATGCCATCCTAACACCATTTGTAAAATAAAAAAAGAGAGAGAATATCCTGGATTTGAACTTTGGCTCACCTGTGCTCTGAGCAGGAGCTAACTGATCTTATACACTGTGCTACAAAGATAACTAGGCAACAGGTGTATTTTCCAGATGCAGTACTATCCAGAATGCTGACAGCCATGCCTCACAGCTAAGTCTCTTTGCACAAACCAAATTACATCTTACACTTTTTACCTTAAGCATAGAGCTGTGTTTGCTTGGTGCTTAATGCCACGCAAATGGGGAAGGCAATGGCAACAGTTATTTATGTAATAAAACTTTGGCCACAACACTTCAAATATAAACTACACCATGAACATCACAGTATCTGTCAGCAATTTCTCCCATAACATATCTTGCAAACTACTTCACAAATTCATGCTAAATTCACAAAATGTGAATCACACATTTACTAACAGTTCGCCATCATCCACGCAAATCAGTTTCTTGGCGATGGGCTACGTAAAGAAGTGTTTAGCATGCCTTACTCTGGCTAAAGGGCTGTTATTTTGCATTACATATAAAGGCATTCATAAACATAAGAGAAGGACAGGGATATGTGGACTTGACTGAACACATACTTTCTGAGATTCATGTGTGCACTGCAGCAATGCACTTGCAAATTATGTCAGTACCTGGGCCATTGTCAAGCAGACTACAGAAATAAATGACAATAACTACACTGTTGTATTTGATATGGGTTTATATTAACACTGGACTTTGGTTATCCATGATCACATCACAATTACACTATCAAATTATACTAATGTGAACACCACTTCATCTGAATATGAAAACACATACCTCCACCCTTGCAGTATTGCTGTTTCCAAAGTGTGTGCTTGTGTGTGTGTGTGTGTGTGTGTGTGTGTGTGTGTGTGTGTGTGTGTGTGTGTGTGTGTGTGTGTGTGTGTGTTATCTAAACAAAATCCTGAGAAACTGGTACATGTATGGCCAAGTTCTGCAAGATGCATTCATGACAGCTTCTTTCACATAGGTTACCAGGATGGATGCACTATAATTTTTATTCCTGCAAATTACAATCACACATTCATATCCCAAGTCCTGCCTTTGCACACAAGTCTCATAAAAGTATGTTACCTGTGAGAATAGGATGATGTCATCCTCTATAAAGAGAATTGTGACAGTGGTAAAATCAGACATATGTGATGGTGTGAGTGTTAAGTACTTTGTTCTCCAGCTTGTGCAACTAGTTAGGTAGGGGATCGAATCACACAACAGTCAAGTTTTGTGTGTGTGTGTGTGTGTGTGTGTGTGTGTGTGTGTGTGTGTGCATGCGAAGTTGGAAGAGCTTGACTTCAGCTCCTGCTGCCCTCACTTAAGTATCATTCAGAAAATTCTTTACTCTGGTACAGGACTCCACAGCAATTTCATACATCCCCCCTACATCATCTTCTCAGCATACACCGGTGATGTCCTCTATAAAGTGCACTCTGACACTTAATGTCAGACATCTGCCATGGTGCTAGCATTAAGTACTCTGCTGTATAGCTTGTACAACTAGTTAAGTAGAGGACTGAATCGCATGACAGTCAACGTGTGTGTGTGTGTGTGTGTGTGTGTGTGTGTGTGTGTGTGTGTATTCAGAAGCGTTTGCCTCCAGGTCCTGCTGCTCTCTATCAAGTATCATTCAAAAAATACTTCTACACTGGTACATTACTCCACAGCAATCTCATAAAGCCCTCTGCACAACATCTCCTCAGCATACACTAATGATGTCAGTTCCTATAAAGTGCACTCTGACAGTATTAGACATCTGTGTTGGGGATAGCATTAAGAAATGTGTTCTCTAGGTTGTGTAACCAGATAGGTAATCTCACAGCAGTCAATTTGATTATGTTTGTGTGTGTTCATTCAACTATAAGTCTGAAACACTTTTACAATGGAATGTGAGTCCACATCTATATCACACACTCCTCCAAAGAATCTTCTTCTCATCAGAAAATGATGATGTCATCCTCTTTAAAGTGCACTCTGACACTGTTAAAATCAGACATCTGTGGTGGTGCTAGTCTTATGTTGTATGGAATCTAGCTTGTATACCTATACAGGTCTTGTGTTTGAATCTGACCTCAATTAACCTCTGTATGTGTGGTTGGTGGTGTATTACTGTCATTGGTTGATGTTTTGAATCATTTTTCATTTGACTCCCACTCAGAAGAACATGTTACATAGTCCCCTGTTCCCTCTGTACAGATAACATCCTTGTTGCAGAATAATGAGTATTGTCATCATCTCAAAGATACATAGGCAAACTGTGAACCAGAGCCCCTATAGTACCCTGTGCAAGCCATCTCCAGACCACTGGACGTGCAATTGCTAATTCTGTCATGGGGTGGTACACAATGCCACATATGGATGCAGGCAGCAGTCTGTAATACAATCAAACACATACTCACATATGCATACAATTAATATCTTCCATCACATAGATATATCAATTGTGCTGACCATTAGCCTACTAATGCCTTGTGACCCTCTGAATATTGCACATTTCAATGTTGTTGTCATCCACATGTGCTATTTTGGGGTGTGGATATACTGTAGCCCTACAACAGTGTATTCCATCTGTGATTTGAGCTAATGTATTGATGACCACCGCTGCCATTTGGTTACATGTTCCTTCCATAATAACTGTAGTAATATGCCTCGTGAGGACTGTTGTCATGGGATGATGCTATGTATATTGTTGCCTTATTAAGGCATGTGTTCTTGTAGTGGAGTATATCACCATTCTACATAGTTCTCATTCACCCATCACAGTGACAGCTGCAGTATGGCACAGGTATGCATGTGTATATCTAGCATCTGGATATGCTATTTAACATATAGCAATATTACGCCATACTGATTACACAGGCACATGCACCTAGGTACAACCACATGTTGTAATGTCATACCTCTCAACCTGGAAACATCAAAAATCTGGACAAGACCCACGAAAAATAGGTACAAATCTGTACTTTGATTTACATAAAATTTGCATACATAATTATGTAACCTCACCCACTCCAATGGGATTGTGGGATTCCAACTTTCAAATGCAAACTGAAGAACAGACAGCCAAAATATGGCACCAGAATCCCCCTGCAGCCATTCCAATGTCCCATTACCTGGCTATTTTACCCATTTACCATCAACACTAATGTGTGCATACTGCTTTACTAATACAATGATTATTTGGATTTTATTTTTACATTGTACAGCCCAATGCACAAACATCAACAGACATCTGCTAAACAAAACAACACAGTCTCACAAAGAAAATAGACTTGGCATTAAAACATTTCTGCCCTTGAAACTCACATTCATTGAAACAGCATTGAAACCCACATCACATTCAAAGAAAATGGATTTGGCCAGTGGTGGATAAAGATTACCTTTGGGCTGTTTTCAAATCATTGGCCCCTTGCACATCAAACAAGAAGCATACATGTTTTCTTTGATACACCTTCCTGATTTATTAAATTATATTCCTTGTATAATACAGCACACTTGTTAGACAAAGCGCATTTTACATTTATTGTTTGAACATTTTTCCAGTAGGCTGTAGGCAATGAAACAAAATGCATGAACCAATAATGACAAAATTGCCCAATTCAGAACATTTCCATCATAAAAGTCTACTTCCAGTGTGTCCACACCCACACTATAAGTATAATGACAGTAGTGTAAGCCATAGGCATCTTGCACAGCTTCTCACACTTATTTTCAATTTAATTTTTTTTTGGGAGGGGGTACAAAAGGCCAAAAACCAGGGATACATTTTAAACATTGCTTGTATAATTTTGGAAAGTTGCTAGAATAAAATGTTGTGTTACCACCATGCATTTCACTGGTAAGTCTCGAACCCAGGACCCTGTACATTATAGTCAGAGTAATAACATGTCACTATGCCAAATCAGCAGTTTCATGAAAGATAGGAAGATTGAAACTTAAATGGCTATCATTTTAGTGAATTCAGTTCTCACTTCTCACCATAGCTATCTCAACTCTTAGCCCAAAATACCTGGACAAAGTCAATAATGGGGGAATACAGCCCCAAAATAAGGACAAATTTAAAATACTGATCTTATAAACTTAGAAAATTGCTAGAATAAAAGGTTTTATGTTACCATTTATTTTCTGAACAATATGAAGTCAGAAATTCAAATGCCTGTCATTATTTAATGAAGTCAATCCTGCAGTGACTTTCCACAAAAATCCTGAAAACCACAGATTTTATGAGGAACATTCTCAGATCAAAAATATGAGGGGCAACTTTACAAGTGGTGGTGGCTAAGGACTTCAGGCTCTTTTACCCTGTACCCAAGGTACATGATTTGAGCCTAAGTACCTCTAGCCACCAGGTGTATTACAATGGGGGCATTTTCACATTTTCCTTCAACTATAATTCACCAGTTTAAACCTGCCTGTTTGTACTGTATGAGGGTGCTACTTTTAAGTGATAAAACTGTTTAATAAATGCATCTCTTTTGCATTTATTTTCATGGCAGCATTCACACGGATAGACAGTACCCTGCCTTCCTGCTTTGTTTTTTTTTTCTTCTCATGTCTGTACATTTGCACAATAGCTTGTTTCTAGGTTTGCTTTTCTGAGGTTTCAGCATGAAGTTTCAGCAATATATTCTGACCTTTGATACTTGGTACAGAGCCTTACAGTTTGCTAAGTTTCTTACAGGAAGAAACTTACAAAGATATAATTAGATGGGTGTTTAGCCTGTACATAAAAATCAGTTCACACAGCTTCCTCAGTTATGTGGAAGACAGTAGTAAAATGGTATTTACTCTGCTGCTGAAAAGGATTATTTGAATGTAGGAAAGATGTAATCTGCTATGTCAACTGATGCAACTATTTCCATTTCCAGCAATTGCTACTAAGAGGAATAAAGAAGAGAAAAGGCTATGATTTGAGTGTGTAGGAAGCAATTCCCATATGACCAAGGATTCACTGATTTATTTCCAGATCAGCAATAAAATTATATTTAAAGGGCTGAAACAAAGTTGTTGTTGGGAAGAAGTGTTGATCCACTTATGGGCATGGGCTGGTACCAAAGGCCATATAAAGATAGCCCTGCTGATCACATACTACCTTTCTTCATGTCTGTATTTGGTAAAAGAGGATTCTACATTTAAACTGCAGGTATGTTGTATTTTTACTTTTCTCCTTTTTCATGTTTACCACCTGGTTTGGACCAATTGTTTAAAATGGCTCGTCCAATTTCAGACTTGTCTGTACTTTTCAAAACATTGTGTACATATTGCAGGAATTAAATGCATCAGTTATTTCACCTTTATACAGTGCAAAACCCTAGAAATGTCCAATATTTGTCCTCTGCGTTTTCCCTGGGTCATCTTTAGATAATACTCTTTCTCTGAGAAAGTAGTGTGACAGTGATTAACTGTTAATTTCTGTTGCTGGAATACATACTGAGTGGGGATGGGAATTACAAATGCATTAATTGGGTTGCCAACATTGAAATGAAGTTTGCACATAAAACAGCATGCTGATTATAACTACTTGTTTTCGTCACTATGCCGATACATATTTCAAGCAATAGCCATTAATTCAGCAATACTGATGAAAAACTATAACAAATTCTTATAGCTGAAGCAACACTTTTTTGCAGGAGAAGCCAAGAGAACCTTGAAATTCCACACCACCACCAAGTAATAAACGTGAACTGCAGAAATGTAATAAAACTGCAAGTGGGGAAAAAACAGGACTTCGTTAAAATGTAGATTTTAAGATCACTGCATTGCAATCACTCCTATCATTTACAAAAGAAAGACCCAAATCCAGGCTATAATCTATCTCACTGCTAAACAGTGTTAGAGATAACCTACTGTTTTTACCTATGGAACAGAAGAACTTCTGGATGCAAACTGGATAACACATGAATGAGGTATCAACTGTACTTTCTCCCCAGAAACAAACCACTGAAGTCACCTTAGTTATTTACCCCCCTACACACACACACACACACACACACACACACACACACACACACACACACACACACACACACACAGATACACAGACAAACACATTTCAGGTTTCAGCTTACTTCTCTGCAATAAATCCTTTATGTTCAGCCACCAGCCAGGCGAGCTTCTAAATAAAATAAATCCTTCTGTTTCACCCCAGGCAGCTTCTGAGTAAATAAAACTAAATCCATCCATTTGACCCAGGTGAGCTTCCAAATAAAATACCCACCCCATTCCAGAACCTTTCCCCCATTTCACCCAGGCGAGCTTCTAAATATAATATTGTCCGTTCCTGAGCTGTACCTGCTCGCAAAGCATATGAAACCAGCCGGAACCTGGAAATACGTGTGCCGCAAGCTCAATACCGACAGGCTGGTAGCCCTGATGAGCCGACGTCATCGCGCACATGATGACGTCAGCTAAAGCGCGAAAAATAAAAAAATAAAAAAAACGAAAAAAATAAATAAATTTAAAAAAATCGGAAATGAAGGGGTGCCATTCAGGAATCGTGGCATGCCCATTATTTGGACCCCAAAACTCAGTAAAAGACGAGTAATTCTGGACAGTTGGGAGGTATGTGTAATGTTGTTATATACACCAACATATGACATGTTCACATTCACTTGCAATCATGGAGAATTCATTGTATGCACAACTGTGTTGCTATTCACAAGGATTATTCAGGTGTTCCACAGCACCACTGTGGGACTGTCAGCATTTGTGTCATTAAATATTGTGTATGAACTGCATTCCCCTCGGTTGTAATATGTCCATATATGGATATCGGGGCTCTTGCCCATACATTTCCACAGATAAACATATAAGCACATGATGTACAACTGATGCAATGACATGAAACAGGTTGAGTTGTACAAGTGTGTTAACAGTTCTACTGTGTTGCATGTGATTCATACCCAACACTGTATCTGGAGGTGATGTCACAAAGCATTTTGCAACTATGTCTGAAAACTTTAGGGGAATACTCAGCTAGGCACAGAGCTGATAGTGGATGGCACCACCAATACTCAACTAGAGGAAACCGACTAGCCGACAGATTTGGATCAAACTTCAACCCCCTGTCCCCACCAGTGGTCATCACCCAAATATACCTACCATCATTCCTCAGCTATTACCACAAGACAGCAGGTCATCTCTGCCCTCTCTAAGACTAAAAAGCATCATCAATAGGCTCTGACAACATTGATTATTCACTTTGAAATAACTTCAAACCTGACCTAGCAGACCCACTTAGATCCCTGTTTAAACAGTCTCCAGATAAGTTATAGTCCGGCAGACTGGTGGACAGCAACATTTAACCCTCTGCAGAAGGGGGAATCATCAACATACACAGGAAATTTCAGACATATATGTCTGAATAGCCTCATCAGTGTGGTCATGGAAATACTCATCATGGACCTTAACAACAAGGACATGGTTAATCTCCCATCTCTGGAATCAACTCAGTTTGAATTTGTTAAGTGTAGATCATATCTGTTAAATGTTGTTGACATCTTTGAAAAGGTCACCAAAGCCATAGAAGAGGGGAAACACTGTTCATCCTGGCTACCCTAATCTGGTCAAGGCATCTGATACAAATCTCCACTCATGTATTATAGAGAAAGACTATCAAATGGGCATAAACCCCAACGTCACCAGGTGAGTAGACAAATGGCTCACTGACAAGACACATACTAACAAAGTGGGTGAATTCACCTCTAGCAACACTCCAGCCACCAGGGCCATACCACAGTGTTCTTTACTAGGCTCTTTCCTGCTCAGTATGTATTTCTCAGAGGTTAGTGCAAACATAGACAGTCTTTGTCTGGGTCTATAATAGAACATCGAAGTTACAAAACTTCGAATGTTCTAATATTGAACCCTATTCAGCAAATACTTACAACATTGAACATGCAGAACAGCAAATATTTTCCCTACTAGGGAAAAAATTTGCTGTTCCAAAACACACACACAACACAAGCACACCAAACAAACAGCAATCTACACACATACACCTAAAAACCTTACATCTAACCCTATACTAAACTGTACATACACCACTAACTATCCTACCTTAACCCAAACCCTAACCCTAAAGTCTGTCACTATCACACACTTACCTGACCCATGCCCTAACCCTAACTCACCTAACCCGCATCCAATCACACACTTACCTGACCCTCGCCCTAACCTTAACTCACCTAACCCGTGCCCAATCACACACTTACCTGAACCCGACCCATAACTTTCCACCATAGCACTGAAAATAGCAAAGCGACAGAAACGGACAACCAAATTCTTTCCCTAGGAAAGAATTCGGTTTTCTGTAGCTTCGCTATTTTCAGCATTCGCTGAATAGGGTTCGATATTGGAACATTCGAAGTTTAGAAACTTCGATCTTCTAATATAGACCCTCTTTGTCTGACCATCTTTGTCTGGCTGAAAATTGAGGGCAATCACTAAATACCCAAATGATACAAATACACTGCAGAAAGGATTAATGCACAGAAATGACTGTTTCCATAGCCATGGAGAGAAACTAAATTAGAAAAAAAATAATCATTCCCCTTTTTTAAAGCAAATACCACACCTAATTATAATATAGATAGCAACCCCCTAACAGCAGATCCAGTGGTATGTGATCTGCATACTCAGGTTGATACTAATCTGAACTTCAACCACCTTGTGTCCACAGTGTTGAGAAAGTCCTGGTATGTGGCGCAACTCATAAGTAAGGTCATGGCATCCAGATCAAAGGATGTTATAATTCCATTATTCACAGCCCTCAGCACACAAATAACGGAGTACAATGGACCCTTTGGCATGCATCTTACAAGACATCTGCAACAGCTGGAGGAAGCCCACAGTTTTCTCATCAGGAAGATGCAGGTTACAAAAAATAAGTCCTACGTGAAAAGACTGAAAAGCCCTATCACTGTATTTTGTCTCCTACAGACAACTAAGGGGCAATCAGTGTCTGGCCTACAGAGCAGTGTCCAATCTGGCCCTGATGGAAATGTTACACATTGACGAGGATCAGCCATTCCAAGGATATTAAATCTAGCCTCTAACATAAATAAATCATGTTGGATAGATAAATCTCTCAGAGACATCACCTTCTCTGGAAAAAACTTCCTATTCACGTAAAGCAAAGCCCTTCACTGACCCTCCAAGTGCAACCTAGGTCAATGGATGTGTCATTGTAAATTTACTCCTGGCATGGTGTCCATGACCCTCATAGACAAAGGCAGTTGATATTACAAACCATAGCATAGTCTCATAACTCTGTAAACTTCGTTCACCTAACTACTGAAAACGTTTACACTGTAGTTAAATTTGGCTAGGCTTGTATGGGCTGTTGGGCCATTATCCTAGTAGTCTCCTATGAACATATGAAGTGCGATTATAGCCTATGTACAAGCTATAGTGTGACTGTACTGTGCAACAGACATATCACTACATCACATTAGTATTATCACCTAATAGTCTGAATGAACACATATGGATGTATGCCAGGATTTAATGGCAGTATAACATTTGGAATGGCAATGTCAGAGAGACAATGATTGTGCGTCACGTCTTGAGTTTTGACATGAGCTTACAAGTGAGCGTTCCATGTATTGTTTGATATGCGTACAATATTACAGTCACAGCTTCCTTGATCATTGACAAATGACTCTGCACTGCTGTAATTTCTGTGCATGTGGGCATAGCTGATGCATTGCCATCATTTTCACATATTGCTGTTCCATTCATTATAAAAGATCACTTCTTAATTCACACATCAATTGCAGATGCTTCAGACAATATACACTGGTATTACATGTGTCAGATGCATGCAACACCTGGATGTGTGTAGGGAATCCACTCATAATAGTGTGGTGTTTGTATGTGCTGTTATCCATATGGCCAATACCTACATCAACCAGGGATGTTTTAGTCAAATGTATCACATTTGGTACATTGAGCTCCCAAACATCTGATAGTCCATACATAACTATTCTTTGGGATGTATAACCATGAGCTCCCAAACATCTGGCAGTCCATACAGAACTATTCTTTGGGATGTATACCCATGAGCTCCCAAACATCTGGTAGACCATACAGAACTATTCTTTGGGATGTATACCCATTAGGATTTAACAGTACAGACTTCCCTTCAAAGTGTTCTAATAGCTGGTTGTATGATACATCTTTCTGTGTTGCACCCAAGTACATAAACAGCTCACTGACAACATTGATGGCATGGGTTTAATTCTTGCAGGTGGTGATTGTGGCTCATATGTCATGAAAACCTATCAAATGGATTTCAACTCCACTTTTAACACTGTCCCTCTTAAACTATCCAAAAAAAGTGGTCATCTGGGGGGAAGGGGTGGTGAATTCCACTTATACAATATTGACAATCATTGCAGTTATTCAAGTCTGTTCCTGAGGAACATGTACAATAAGTTGCACTCACATATTCTGTCAGTGCCCCACATTAACGGTCATAATGTTGTAAAACCGTCCATGATTGTGCATGTTTCTGTCTACATTTGTCCAAGAGTCTGTTCATAGGATCATAGGAGGTTATTATGTTATTGATCCAGAGGTCATTTCAACCCTAGCTGTTTCATCCCAGTGTAATACCATAGATACTCAAGTAAATACCCAGGATTGTATTTATTAATGACTGCCAATATCCAGAAGGGCTGTGGGTGCTATCCCTGGTAACAATTTATGGTGCCCCATCCACTCATCCAGGTTCCTTTTGAACAGTGTCATAGAGGTGCACTACATCACATGAAATGTCAGCCTATTCCAAAGACACTGCATCCACTGGGAGACAAATCTGGTCTCCAGCAGATCCTAGTCAAGTCACAGGCCATATTTAGGTCCCTGGAACAGGTAGCTCAAGTCCCATTTGATTTGTGGACGTGCATCAAATTCATTAGTTTTGGGTCAAAGAGTGCTCTGTAAGCCAGGCATAAGTCTCTCCTAAGAAGTCTATATGATCCTGAGTATAGTGACAGGGGCTTTACTTGGTCTGTGTTAGGTATGTGCTAGAGTCCCTTGATCTTCAGAGTTAGAAACCTCTGAGGTCTCTCTAATTGCTGCACGTGCTTTGTACGGTACATGCCAAAAGGGGCCTTATACTCAATTATGGGCCTGATTAGTGACGAGTATGTATATTATTATAGTATTATAGTGATGAGGGATTATAATCTCCTTTGATCTAGAGGTGATGCCTTTGTAATCAAGTGTGCTATGCAGAAAGCCTTCCTTACTACAGTAGACACATGGTGGTCAGAGCTAAGGTCACAGTCTACTTGTGATCCCAGATCACTTACCATTTCATATGTACATAGGGTATTGATGTTAATTTGATAGTGTGAAGGGACATTGTTTTTACTGAAGGGAATGATGGTGTATTTCTTTGCATTCAATTTGAGACTGTGACTAAGACACCAGTCGTTTGTCTGCATAAGATATACTGACATCATTTGGGGATTCAATAATAGCGCCAGGTTTGCAGTCGTCTGCAAACTTGGTCAGCCACAGCCCCTTAGTTTTGGCCTGAACTTCTGAGAAATATATACCAAACAGTAGGGGGCCCAGCACTGGCCCTTGTGGCACCCCAATGATGACAGGTCTGCTGGCTCATTGGAGTCACCCACTTTGACAGTGTGTGACCGGTGTTTGAGCAAGCTGGCAACCCATCTTACAACAAAGGGGTTTACATTCAGTTTGCTAAGTCTATTGGTCATGCCAGAGTGTGGGATTGTGTTAAAGGCCTTTGTCAAGTCGAGGTATACTGTGTGCACAGATTTGCCATGTCAATGGCCCTGTTCATATTTTCGAAGAAAACCACCAGGTTTAACAGTGGAATCTGCCCAGGGTTTGGTGGTCTCCTATGTCATTATTGATGAGGTCCACGATGATACATTAAGTGGCTTTACAGATGAGGCTGGTCAGACTTATGGGTCTATAATTCCCTGGGTCTGTTGCTAAACCACCTTTGTGGAGGGGAATAACTGTAGCTGTTCACCATTCCAGAGGCACAAAGCTAGTGGTTAGGCTGTGTGTGACTAAGGTGATGCTAATTCATGTTTTAGTTTGTTCAGAAGACAGCCTGGGATGCCATCTGGTCCCATAGAGGCTGTGTATTTTGCCTCAGACAAGGCTTTAAGGACCTGCTCATCAGAAATGTGGGAAGGGAGGGAGTTAAGGGCAAGGTTTGTGATAAGTTTGGAGGAGATAAGAGTGAAATTGTCACCAAATCTGTCCGCTAGCAGATTTGCTATCTCTCAGGGATCAATGTGTGTGATACTGTTAGTCACTAGTTCGGCACATGCTTGGGCCCTACCTTTTAAGCTACGTATGTATCTGTAAAATGCCTTATGATTATCCTTGGTTGAGATTGCCAAGTGTTTCTCAAAGTTACCCTTAGAGGATTTGACATGTTGTCCTATTTGCCTGTTGAGACGTGCCATCCCAACAGAACCAAGATGCTATCCTCCAAAAAAGGGAAGCCAATCTGGTGGTCCCCTGCCATAAACAAACTCTACAACAGAAGAAAGAAGCTATTGCAAAAAAAGAGTAAAATCCCAAGATTGGAGGAACTCACTGGTCAGCCTCAGCAAGAAGCTGAGATCCCTCATAAAAATCCTCCAACGCCAGTTATAAAAATAAAATTGCCACTGATTCCAAAGACAACCACAAAGCATTCTACAGCTATGTCAAGAATCACAATGGCAACACTCAGACCTGCTCTGAGCTACAACAGCACTAAATATACAGAAACAACCGATATTGCCAACATCCTGGCAGATAGACTCAGTGCTAACTTTACCCCCCTCGCATCCTCCAAAGGGCCCATCTTAATACAGGAAGAATGCAAAGCCCCTCTAATCACAGATAAACAAGTAAAGACCGCACTCTCCAAAGCCAAGAACACAGCATCCATGGGACCAGACAACATCCCAGGCTGCGTACTGCACAAACTACAGAACGAACTGGCACCCCACCTAAGTACCATATTCAATCATAGCCTCACCTCAGGCTATATGCTACTGAATGCTGCACAGCGACGGTTAGTGCACTCCACAAAAGGGGTGCCACCACGGACCCCGTAAACTACCACCCTATTAGCCTGACAAGCCTGGTCTGCAAGGCCATAGAACGTATCATCTTAGAGCTTATAAACAAAGACATAGGTAACCTCCAAACCCTGGACCTCACCCAGTTTGGGTTTGTAAAAGGTAGATCATATCTATTAAACCTGACTGACTTCTTTGAAGCAGTCACTAGAACCGTAGACGAGGGCAAGGTAGCGCACACAGCCTATCATGACCTCGCCAAGGCTTTCGATACCATCCCCCATTCTGGATAAACTCACTAAATTGGGCATAAATCCCTGTGTCACAAGATGGGTGGCCAACTGGCTCAATGACAGAACCCACACAGTAAAAGTAGCAGACTCCAAGTCCGACTTCAGACCAGTGACGAGAAGAGTACCACAGGGTTCGGTCCTGGGTCCTCTCCTGTTCGGCATCTAATTCTCTGAAGTGCAGGCCAACACAGAAGGTCTTTGGCTAACAAAGTTCGCAGATGACTGCAAACTGGGAGCCATAATAGAATCACCTAATGATGTAGACATTCTACAAAAGGGCCTCACAGAGAAAGATGATTGGTGTCAAAGTCATGGCCTCAAGCTCAATGTCAAGAAATGCAGTGTCATCCCCTTTGGGAAAAACTCGGTACCCATGAACTACCACATAGGCGGTAGCTCACTAAACACTGAAAGTTTGATAAGAGACCTCGGGACACAGATAGACAGTTTGATAACCACATCGCCACTGTAGTCAGAAAATCCTTCTACGTGGCACATCTCATCACAAAAGAGTTCTCCTCTCGAAAAAAGGAGGTCACTGTTCCTCTCTACTCATCCCTCATCAGACCCATTATAGAGTACAATGCCCCGTTTGGCATGCATCTCAGAAGACACCTACAACAATTGGAAAAGCCACAGAAATACCTCATTAAGTGGATTACTAGCCTCAAACAGATGCCATACACAGACCATCTAAAAAAAACTACTCTACTCTGTCACATATCGCATACTCAGAGGCGATCTCTGCCTAACATACAAAGCTATGTCAAACCCAGAGCTGTTGGACATGCTACACTAAGAAATCCCAATCTCTCTGAACCACAAGCTCCAGGGACCTAAACCTTGTCACCACAATAAACAGAACATGCTGGAGGGATAGATTCCTGTCCCAAAGACTTCCCATACTCTGGAACAAGCTACCCATTCATGTCAAGCAAAGCTCCTCATTGGCCCTCTTTAAGAAAAATCTTGACAATTGGATGGGAAATAGAAAATTCACCCCGGGGATCACTTCTGTGGCACTGCTTGACAGGGGCACATGAAAATAATTTTCTTGGGTGGCGAAAGCCAGGGACCCTTTTTTGCTAGGCTTATATAGGCCCCAGGGCCAATAGCCTAGTACCTACCTATGAACCTATATTACTATTACTTTATTACCATTTTGAAAAAGTAACTAGTTATATTACTAGTTACTAGAAATTGTAATATATTACCGTAATATAGTACATATTGTGATATATTACTCCCATCAGTGGCTAGTGACTTGCTCTGTTAGTGTACATAAATGTATGCATCCTGTTTTGGGGACACTGACATATTCACCAAGCCCTCCTATTCTTTATTCATTCCTAACATACATGTCTGTGTCCATTGTCATAAGCACACTTTCCCTGACCAGTTTATGTTTGTATTTAGTCTTCCCATTTAACAAACCTCCTTCATTATTTTAATATTCAATTTTTTTTATTGTGCATTGCACTGACTACACATTTCTTTGTTGTGTTATGACTGATGGTACTACAGTATTTTTACCCCTGGTAGTCACTGTGGCTGTCACCACAATCTTGCCAAGCAAGACTGCTCATAAGCTAACTTGAGTGTATTTTTTTTTTCTGTGCTCATGCTGCTCTGCATGGTTTTCTGGCCGGCAAAACTGCTGTTGGCCACAAAACTCTGCTTGTATTTGTGTAAGCATGATGAGCACCACGAATATGTGATTAACACTGCTGCTCATAGCGCTAACTCTCAAACTCCGTTAGTGTTTGAGCAAAGCTTACACAGAGTTTATTGAATCACCAGATGTCAACAAGGTCCAGGTGAATCAGAAAATCAGAGACAAAATGTAAAAAAATTCATACCTTGTTACATCACCTTTAACGACTAGGTTGTTGTCATCTGGAGCTTTCTTCCCACTATATACTTTCTCAATGGCATTAACAGGACTCCGACTATGAAAAAAAGAGAAAAGCAATTTACAGAAAAGACAATGGCATATTGGTATTAGACTATTTGTGATAAACTCATCAGAAGTTGAACTGGCAGTTTTCAGAAATTATAAAAATGTTAGCAGAGCAGTATTTGGTTACTTTACAGTTTAAATAAAAAAAAAAAAAAAAAAAAAAAGAGAAAAATGAAAAAAAAAAATAGTCACATAAGATACTCTACACAAGAAGATGGACATACTGTGCCTTCTAAACTTGAACATAGCTGGCAGGAAATGTCTGCCTTTTTTTTTTCAAATGGCATACCTGTATAAGGAATATTCCAGTCATCCTAAAAAGGAAAGCTTTAGAGGTTACTCACCATATCATTAGATATACAAGGAAGAAGTTATTTGGTTAGTTATAAAAAATGTGTTCATCCTAGCAAGAAGTAGTGGTGCAGCGGTTAACGCTGTCGCCTCACAGCAAGAGGTTCTCCGGTTCGATTCTCAGCTGGGGTGCCTTTTGTGCGGAGTTTGCATGTACTCCCTGCGTTCGTGTGGATTTCCTCCGGGTACTCCAGTTTCCTCCCACATTCTAAAAAGACATGCTTCTGGAGAATTTCTCCCCGGGCCTCTGCTGAAAACAGGATCTGTGGAACCTAGTCGGACTTTCCTGGTCAACAAATGTTAAATAAATTAAATAAATAGTAGCTGACCACCCTCACAGACATACCCACACATCAGACAGACAGAGAGAAAGAGAACATGCTAGTTTCATGTGTTGGTATGATTCCCAGACAATCACCCAAGTTCTAAGCAATAATTCTCACTAAACACAGGGTGCAAAAAGAAGTAGCAAATCAAACAAGAATAATTAACACAATGTAAAAAGGCACAAGGAACTATTTACAGAACAGACACACACAGAATAAAATGGGTTATGCAGTATTACAATCAGGCTATGCTTGTTAGAGTATGGTCTCGTCACACTGAGAGCACACATCATCACTTCCAAATTGGCTACAAGGTGGTGCAGATCAAAGTCAACATCAGCATGCACACAGGTGATGGAGTGGACAAAGTCAGAGTAGACTGCAATTCTACAGGGGTGAAGTAATATGTTATGGGAGGTTGCTGTTGCCTTTCTCCATTCATGAGGCACAAAGCCTGTTTGGAGGCTACAGATAAATAGTAATTCCAGAGGCCCTGATAGGTCATGTTTCATGCTACTTAGAAGGCATCCTGGGATATTGTCTGGGCCCACTGATGCAGTGTTCCTGGTCTTAGAGTGAGCATTAAGAACCTGTTCCCTAGTGACAGTAGGGGGTTATATTTGATAATATTTCCTGAGGGGAGGTTGACGGGGAGAAAGGGGTAAAGTTGGAGATGAATTCATCAGCCCGGAGGTTTTCAATATCGTCTGGCTCAGTATAGGTGGCTCTAATTTACAATGAGCTCTGCACACAACTGTGTACTGCCTTTGAGGTTGCAGACATAGCTAAAAGAATGCTTTGTGGACGTCACTGGCCTGGGAGGCCAAACTTACCTCAAATTTGGCTTTAGTAGACTATTCGCCCTCTGAGTTGTTTGTTTAGCTTGATGAGAATGCTTTTATCCTGCTGGGTGTTGCACTTCCTATTTTTGCCATGATTTTCTTCCTCCTGTTATACAGCCTATTGATTTTGTGATTCCACCAGGGTGGCTTGTTTTTTGAGTTAGTTCTGTACTTCCTCCTGGTGGGGACAGCTGCCTCTAAGCAGGTATTAACATGCTTGTATAGGGATTCTGTGAACAG
The DNA here is from genome assembly GCF_019279795.1 of Protopterus annectens. Taxonomy (NCBI): domain Eukaryota; kingdom Metazoa; phylum Chordata; order Ceratodontiformes; family Protopteridae; genus Protopterus; species Protopterus annectens. Next base: position 76,641,230 of record NC_056740.1, on the reverse strand, counting down.
TTCTGCATAGGCAGCTGTGTTCTCAGGGTTTATGGGGGCTTGAAATTTTGCCAGGTTCTCACTTAATAGCAGGAGGTTAGCCTTAGAATAGTTCCTGAATATTCCAGGTTTAGTTGGGGGTCCAGGTTTTATTTTTACATCAAAGGAGACCATTTTGTGGTCTGACCTTACCAGGGAAGGCATTACAGTAGGGGGTGTGCAGCAGTCACCCATATTAGTGAGGACCAGATCCAATATGGTTGCATCCCTCTTTGGTGCACTGACTACCTGGTCCAAGGAGTTTGTGTTTACAAAATCCAGGAATCTCTGTCCATGTACTTTTGGTGTCATATAGGATTCTCAGTCAATAGTGGGGTAATTAAAGTCACCCATGAATATGGTACTGGGTTGGATCATTAGTGATTCAATTAAGTTTAAATACATAGTATGGGTTTCCTGTTTCATAGAGGGGGGCCTATAGCTTGCAAGGAAGTGGTATTGGATTTTACCTATGGTGATTTGAACATGGAGGAGCTCAAGTGCATTGTCCTGTTTGACCAGCCTTGAAGTATATTCATTTTTGATGTAACAGAGACAACTCCACCTTTAGTTCCTGCCTGTGAAGCAGCTATCCTAAATGTGTGGAAGGCATAACTCCAGCACCATACTTTTATATCCAGTGTTTTCAAATGTTTTAATACAGACAACTAAAAAATAATGTTATAGTGTATATCTAATACTTCTTGGAGCTTTTCTTCCCAGGCCTCAACTGAAAATGGACATGGCACCTATTTAGACTTTCCTAGTAGACAAAAGCAGAAAAATAAACATGATGACAGCACTTTACATTGTGATGACTTATGCCACTCAGCAGAACTAGTATGCAAATTAGACTATGTTAAATAAGTTAAAATTGTTGTGGCACCATCCACTTCTTTTTGTGCAAGAAGTACACAGACTAAGCAAATGCGAGTCATCTATGCTTACTCAATTATTTGGCATATGGGAAAGCAGAGTGCCACTAAGCGGTTCAGGGACTGTGCAATGTGTGATTCATGCATGTGAAGTGGTTCAGGGACTGTGCAATGTGTTATTCATGAATGTGAATTCATGCCCACCATATTGCTCCTCAGATTGGCTAACTGTGGAGCCATGGCATCATCTGCACATGTAAAACATACCACACCGGGGTTGACATGTTAAAAGCAAGATTTTCTTATTCTTTTTGCACAATAATTTTAAGGAGCACCTGCTGTGCCATTATGATGGTCAATTAAAAAAATAGATGACTAGTATGACCTGACTCAGACTTTGTCCAGGGCTACAGGCATTCAATGCTTTGGTAACTAATGCAGGTATTGGTACCTGCACTTTATACTGTGCCTTACATTGCATCATGCAAGTCGGGCATGCTCAAGTTGCTGTAACAGCTCATATGTGACTTTGATGCTACAGCTGCTCTTCACTGCTGTGATAGTTTTTTATGTAATCCATGTAGCTTACTGTGCAATATGCCTGCACTACACTTTCATAACTACATTTATAATCAGATCTTGACAGCAACATGCAATGGGGCCCTTTGGCTCTAGCACTGTGCAGACAGAATGCAAATCTTTATGAATGCAGTGCAGTGCAGAGCATCTCTGGATCTATAGTATGCCTTAAAAAGCAGAAAAAAGCTAGCTATAAGTCTCTAGACCAAGACACAAGAGAGAAGGGAGGGGGGATAGGGATTTTACTGAGGATGGACCAGCTTATCCACATGTATCCATATGGTAAGTACACAACTTTCATGCTTGGCATGAGGTGACCTAACCTCAATAAGAGCAGGAGAATACCAGGCTAATGCTCCTACTGCATTATGTGAACATCCCTCTTATTATCATGACTCCAAAGGACAACTTTGGCCTGATAATCACATGTAGATTATAATGCCTTGCAAAAGGGCTAAGGGAAGACTGGGTGGCTGCTGCACACATATCACTCAAGGCTGCTCGAGAAAAAAAAAAACACTTGAGAGTTAGCAACTGCTCTAGCAGAGTGGGCTTTTAGTACTGACAGAAGAGACTTGTACTTTTTACAACAAAACTGAATGTTGCCTCTAAGCCATTTTGCCAGAAATATGTTGGTCCCATGCTTTTGGTTAAAAAATTAAATTAAATGAAATGTTGGGTATCTTTGCATATGGTTCTGATCTTGTCAGTATAAAGCTACAGTTACTGGAGTATGTCCATATAATGAAGTAGGTCAGAATACTTTAAATGAGAAAACTAAAAATGTTTTATTTTTATTGGTTAGATTCAGTTACTACCTCTGCTATAAAGGAGGGGTATACAGTATAAGAATACTCTGTATTCATGGAAAATAAAATATGGATCAACTGAAAGGACCTGCAATTTTCAGATTCTTCCAGCTGAGGTAATTATTGCAAGGCAGGCCATTTTCCAGGAAAGAGACATAAAATCACCTGATACTGCAGCTTAAAAAGTAGCAAGCATCATCTTTTCCAATACAAAGTAAAGATCCCATAGGCCACAGAGTCTTGTAATGATTGCATTTAAAGAGATGTAACAAAGCAACCTGAGATGGGCAGCCTATTCACTGGTGAAAATATGTTACAGAAGCTAAGTGGATTTTAACATACATGTAACAGATTATGGAGTCAAACATGTTAGTGAGGCATTCTAAGCCAGAAGAAATTGGGGCAGTGAACACATACAGTTCTTTGTATTTGGCCCATATGGAAAATTGCGTCTACTAACATTTACTGGTCTTATAAACATTAGGGATTTGGGAATAATTTTGGGAATAATTAATTATCTGAACTACTGCAGAGGAAAAGGAGGGATATGAATGTGAAGAAATCATGCGGTTAGATATACAGAGTGAAGTTCTACATGGCATTTTCCTCAGGGCTGGGACAGGAAGGTCATAAGAGCACATGAAGGTGGAAGGGTAGTTCCATCCGATGAAGTACTGAAAGAGAAATTATATTTGCTGCGACCAAAATTGAGCTATGAGAACGGTGATGATCTTGTGCTGTTTTGCATCTTGAATAAGCCTCATCATAACAGGAGATGAAAAAGTGTAAAGAAGTTCAGGGACCATTTCTGGACCAAAGCATCTTTGGAGCATTCCCCTGGTGAAGGGATTACAGAGTGCAAAATACTGCACTTCATCTTGGTTAGCAAGGTAAAGAGGTCATATAGCAAAGTTAAGAGGTCATATCAGGGGGTGCCAATGAAGGAAAAGCTTCCATGCTGCCAAGGGGGTTAAGGGACCACTAGTGAGACATCAATAAGCAGTGGCTCAACCTGTCCATCAGTGAAGTGTATTCTCCTGGAATATGAATGGCTATCAGAAAATAATGAAATGATGAAACAGCTATATTCATCTACCCAAGCTTTTTGGCACTTTTCCTCGTCCTCATTTCATGATGTACCATACTACTGTGATGCTAGAGCTGCTCGGTCACTGCAGTGTTGCTTGAGCTTTGTGGTTTCTTCACTTTCTTTACTGATTAGTGATGCTTCCTTTTCCTTTTAGGTAATTCAGACAATTAATTATTCCAAAATCCTAACATTTACAGTATCAGTAAATGTTAGTAGACACAATTTTTCATATGGGCCAAACATATAGAATTGGATGTGTTCACTGCTCCTGTTCCCTACTACTGTCATATTTTCAAGGTGACTGCGTGGGACAGTCTGGAGTAGGGAGTCCTGAACTGCAAGGAGGGTAAGATGGACTGCCCTCATCTCCAGTATGTTGATATGAAAAGTGGCACTTGTTGAACTATAGATAACTTGGACAACATGTCCTTCATAATGCCCCCTAAACTAGGGCAGACATGTCTGCAGTGACTGCCACCAGGGGAGATGGAATTTGGAATGGACTGAGTTGTACAAGACTGGACAGATACATTCACCACTGACTATGTCATGTAAAAGCTCTGGATATATTTACCTGCTGAGAAACTGGATCTAAAAGCTGTAACCAATTAACTTGTAGAATCCACTGAAAAACTCTCATAAACAGCCATGAGACCTAGAATTCTAAGGTAAAAATGAGAAATGAACTGAGATTTTATCAGCTGGAAAATGTGAACCCTGACTTGAGGAAAACAGGTTATGCACCTTTTTTAAACAAATTCTTTATTTGGTGCTGTTACAAGCACATGTATAACATATCTAAAACTTTCATGAAATAATCCAGCTCACTTACTCAGATTAAAACAAAATATCATCATCTTTATCTAGATAAATTCACACTTACAGCCTACTAAACATAATCCTGATACTAATGAAGCTCTACATACAGTGGTGTAGATACAAAAGTTATTTCCTTATCATAACACCACATCTTTGTTCTCCATCCTTCCATCTCAGCCTGTGGCTACTGGATCTGATCAGATCTGTAAATGGCACTTCAGATTTTTGGCTTTGAAGCTTGAGTTTCTTTCCATAATGCCCTGCACTACCCAGTCTCCTTACACTGAGTTTGCCCCTTCCACTGTACACCCCTCCCAAGAAAAAAATCCTGAGGATCATCAGATCAATACCTCAGGAGGTCTAACAGAAGACGACTTCAGGAAGGCCTGTAAGATGCACATATGGCAATTTGAACAGTGGATGGAGGGAGGGAAGGTTGAAACAGACAGAATACGACAACATATGTCACTTGCCAGGTCAGGAAGAAAGAGGTGAACATTGTGGATCCTTGTTCAAGCAGGTTTATTATATACAAACACATCATAAATGAAGCTAAGTAACTTTAACTTATAAAGAAACTAGCTATCATGCACATAGATGTTAACACTCTGGCTGCAGCTTCATAATGGCACTGAAGTTAACATGTGCTTGGTATTTATATACACACACAGACCTTGGAAATACTTCTGAAAGGTACAGCACACCTGCTATTCTACATCCTACCTCTTTGAGAAATGAGTCAGGCATTGTCACTGGTATCAATAAATACGCAATTTATACAGGAATAATTTTCATCATGCAATTATACAAAGCTAGGTGCATATATGCAACTATATCCCAAGTTGTGTATTTCACACTAGGCTTTGAAATGCGACCATATCATGTGACACAAAATTTGGGATGTGGTTTAAAAACTGGGACTGTCTCTGCTGACTGTTCAATCTTATGAACTTTGGGACCATCTACTAGAACAGTATTGGGAGTCAAAACACGTTCTGGAAGAGGAATATCATCTGGAATGCTCTGAGAGTTAGAGTCTTTATCACAGGAACAATGCTGCGATATCGGTTCTGCTACAGGAAGATGTATGCGATTTCTCCTGTACTCCACACCCTTGGATTTAACAAAATAGGCTCTTGGCTTTGCACATATACTTGTTACTTAACCAATCCAGTTGAACCCTTTCGCAGTTTGTATCCTCACTGTTTCTCCTTTCAACGGATGAAAAAATATGCTTGATTAGTCATAGATCGACTTTTGAAAAAAACGCTTTTTCAATAACTGGGCTCTAATGGCTTTGTTGTTTTTAGCTTTAGGACTCAATAAACTAGAAATGATAGGCAATGTTCATAGGTAGGTACTAGGCTATTGGCCCTAGGGCCTATACAAGCCTAGCCATACAGATTCCCTGGCTTCAGCCACCCAAAAAAAATATTTTCCTGTGCTCCTGTCAAGCAGAGCCATACCTCTCAAGTGTACCTCATTATGACCTCATTTGGGGTCTTAAAAAGTTCACGTTCCTCAAAGTTCCACACTGAAAGACTCTGTCACACATTCAGTGTTAGGAATTTTTTTTAGTGAAATCCATTGTAAACAGAAATTAATCATATTAATTTATTAAAAGATCTTCTTTAACCTATGTACAACAATAAACAGGACATGCTGGAGGGATAGATTCCTGTCCCAGCGACTCCCCTCACTCTGGAATAGAATTTCAATCCATATTCGACAGAGCTCCTCTCTGACCCTTTTCAAGAGAAATCTTGATGAGTGGATGGGTAATCATAAGTTATACCCTGGGATCACTTCAGGAGCCCTGTTGACAGAGGCCCAGGTTACTAATCTAATGGGGAGGCGAAAACCATCACTCTGTGGCTAGGCTTATAAATGCCCATGGGCAGATAGCCTAGTACTTACCTATGAACCTATGAACCTATAAGTAAAACCAGCATATTTTAATCATCCTATGACCCTCCTAGTTGAACTTGTTAGTAAGCCATTAGTATGTGTTCCACATTTTGTCCATTTGTTCCACATTATGAGGGCTAGTGTTCCTCATTTTAGAGATGGAAGGTTGAGAGCTTTGAGCAGAGCCACAGAAGTGATCCCAAGGGTAAATCTTCTATTTTTCATCCAATTGTCCAGATTTTTCTTAGAAAGGGCCAATGAGGTGCTCTGTTTGACATAAATGGGCAGCTTGTTCCAGATTATGGGAAGTCTCTGGGACAGGATCCTATCCCTCCAGCAAGTTCTGTTTATTGTGGTGACAAGGTTTAGGTCCCTGGAGTGTGTGGTCCAAAGGGATTGGGATTTTTTTTTAAGTGTAGCATGTCCAACAGCTCTGGGTTTGACATGGCTTTGTATGTTAGACAGATATTGCCTCTGAGTAGGGGCTATGCGATGGAGTAGAACTGGAGTTTCTTAAGACAGTCTGCATAGGGCATCTGTTTGAGGCCAGTGATCCTCTTTGTGAGGTACTTCTGCGGTCTTTCCAGTTGCTGCAAATGTCTTGTGAGGTACATCCCAAATGGGGCATTGTACTCTATAATAGGTCTAATGAGGGCTGAGTAGAGGGGAACAATGACCTCTTTTTTTCTGGATGAGAAACCTTTTGTGATGAGGTGTGCCACATAGAAGGATTTCCTGACTACTGTGTCGATGTGGTTATCAAAGGAGAGATCACTGTCCACATGTATCCCTAGGTCTCGTATCACACTTTCTGTGTTGATTGGACTACCACCTATGTGGTAGTTCATTGGCACAGGGTTTTTCCCAAAGGGAAAGACTATGCATTTTTTAGCATTGAGCTCGAGGCCATAGCTTTGACACCAGGCATCTGTCTCAGCAAGGCCCTATTGTAGAATGTCCACATCAATAGGGGATTCAGTAATGGCTCTCAGTTTGCAGTCATCTGCAAACTTTTTTAGCCTGGAATTCAGAGAAGTAGATGCCGAACAGGAGGGGACCCAGGACTGAACCCTGTGGTACTCCACTTGACACTGGTCTGGAGTCGGATTTGGAATTGGCTACTTTCATGGTGTGGGTTCTGTCAGTGAGCCAGTTGGCAACCCACCGTGTGACATAGGGGTTTATACCCAGTTTCGTGAGTTTATCAATGATACCAGAGTGGGGGATGGCGTCAAAGGCCTTGATGAGGTCTAGGTAGGCTGTGTGAACACAGTCTTACCCTCATCCACGGCTTTGGTGACTGCTTCAAAGAAGTCAATCAGGTTTAGGATACATGATCTACCTTTTACAAACCCAAACTGGGTGCGGTCCAGAGTTTGCAGGTTACCTATGTCTTTGTTTATAAGTTCCATGATGATACGCTCCATGGCCTTGTATATCAGACTCGTCAGACTGATGGGTTGGTAGTTCCTGGGGTCCGTGGTGGATCTCCCTTTGTGGAGTGTGATCACTGTAGCTGTGTGCTATTCAGTAGGCACAAACCCTGTAGTGAAGCTATGACTGAACATGGTACTTAGGTGGGGTACCAGTTCATTTTGTAGTTCATGCAGAACACAGCCTGGGATGTTGTCAGGTCCCATGGATGCTGTATTCTTGGGTTTGGCGAGTGCATTTTTCTCCTGTGTGACCATGATCACAGGGACTCTACATTCATCTGTTATAGAGATGGGCCCTTTAGGGGGTTAGAGGGGGGTGACATTTGCACTAAACCTATCTACCAGGATGTTGGCAATATCAGCTGGTTCTGTATGTTTAGTGCTATTGTGCTGTAAGTCAGAGCAGATCTGAGTGTTGCCACTGAGATTCTTGACATAACTATAGAATGCCTTGTGGCTGTCTTTAGAATCTGTGGCGATTTTGTTCTCATAACTAACTTTGGAGGATTTTATGAAGGATCTCAGCTTCTTACTGAAGCTGACAAGGGAGTTTTTCCAATCTTGGGATTTTACTCTTTTTTGCAACAGTTTCTTCCTTCTGTTGTAGAGTTGGTTAATGACAGGAAACTACCAGATTGGCTTCTTTTTTTTGGAGGATAGCATCTTGGTTCTATTTGGGATGGCATGGTCCATGCACTTGTGTATGTGCTCATACAGTGCATTGATGTAGGATTCAGCAGTCATACTACTACTTTCCGTCTGTATGGGTGTAGTGAAGTTAGCCACGTCTGTCTAAAGAAGCATGAAGTTGGCTTTGGAGAAGTTTTTTACGGTGGTTTCCTTAATAGGGGGTGATGGCGGGATGTGGATGTCTAGGGTATTTAGCTTATGGTCGGATCTGACCAACGAGGGGCTGACCACTGGTGTGGAGCACCAATCACCCATGTTGGTAATGACCAGGTCTAAGATATTGCTGCTCCTGGTGGGGGTCTGGATAAGTTGATCCAAGGTGTTGGAATTTATGAATTCCAAGAAATGCTGAGTAAATGTTTTGGTACACGAGTAGTTTTCCCAGTTAATAGCAGGGTAGTTGAAGTCTCCCAGTATGTGGGTGTTGGGTTGTACCTTAATATTTTCTAGTATGTTAAGAAAAGTGGAGTGGGAGTCTTGGGGCATGGTGGGGGATCTGTAGCAAGCTACAATTTGGATTGCAGTTTTGCCCAGTGTTAGTTGCACCTGTATAATTTCTGATGTATTATGTTGGGCAACTAGCCTGGAGGTGAGTATGGACATGCCTCCACCTCTGGTGTTTTGATCCAGGTTAGATGGCCCGAAAGGTGTGGCATGAATTGTAGCCTGGTATTGCAGGGGTTCTCTCTGGAGCCTTGAACCAGGTCTCTGTCACTGCACAGATGTCGATGTTCTCCATTTTAAGGAGTGCCTTGAGTGAGTGCATTTTGAGGTTTAGACTTCTAGCATTGAGTAGCATTACCCTCAGATTTTGCTTGCTTGTACCTATTATGGTGGTAATTTTATCATTTGAACCTTGCCTAAAAAAGGCACTATAGGGGTGGCAAGAGCCTTAGCCAATATCTGGAAACCCAGGAGCGACAGGTGCAGGCCATCTCTGGCAAAGCATTATGGCCTGCCGATCATGTCATCCCAGGCTGACAGATACTGGATTCCCTTAAAATGACACCAGACGTTTAGCCAATTGTTGAAGTCAATTATTTTGTCTTTGTGCTGAGGTATCATTCTGTTGGATGGCAGGATGCTACTTAGGGCTAGGGTCATACCTGCCTGGGATACAAGATCCAAGAGTTCCTCCACGTCTCTTTTCATGTAGTCCAAGGAGGAATGTCTCAGGTCGTTCACTCCAACATGAACAATGACAGAGTCATATTTCTGCTTGTTGTGGAAGGACCTGAGTGTGTGCGTTATGTGGTGGATCCTGGCTCCCGACAGGCAGCTAACTGTAATCTTCTCCTTGTTTAGCCTGGTGAATGGGACATCAGTGTGCCTGACTATAGAGTCACCTATGACTAGTGTGCTGGGTACGTTGTTTTGCCTTAGGGGCTGAGGTTGAGTGGCACACTGGTTTTGTGAGTTATGTGTCACGTGGGTTGTGTTGGGTGGTGTTGGTCATTTGCCTTTCAGCTTCAGAGGTCTCTGTTGTTTGGGCAGATTTATATTAATAACCTCCATGAATGTAGGTGTGTGTTTCATGTTACTATGTGTGGGTGTAGGTTTTGAAGGATTATGTGTTGTGTGTGGTGTGGTGTGAGTGTTTACCTTCTCCTCTTGACTGACTAGTCCAGTCTTAGCTGGAGAGAGCTTGGCTTCCAGTTTGGTTATATAAGTGCATCTATCACAGGTTGTAGTGATAGGTGGTAGGAGGGGAGGGTGTCTATGTACATGAGGCAACTGCTACATTGCCCCAGGATGCCCAGATTCACCAGGGGGACAGGAAAAAACACTGGGAGCTGACCCTTGGACATGCCTGGATAGGTGCTTATTTATTTAAGTACTAAAAACTGTTTTCTCTTTACGTAGTAAGGAGAGTTGAGTGATGTAGCAATTTATAGTCTATCTAGTGCTTACAATGGTTTCTACACAAGTGCTGAGCTTCAAGGAGCAGGTTTGAGTGCATAAAACTGAAATGGCTAGTTCTAAGGGAAAATATGAAGAACAGACTTCCTGGCGCCGGTAATAGTTTAACCCTAGTTAAATGGAGCTGCGCGATGCACAAACCCCATGCAAACACAGGTTTTTAAACAGAAAGATGAAAGGGATAGAAATAGCCCAAAATGGCCAATAAAACTACAATTTCTGAGCTGAAACCTCTCCTCAAGCGACAGATAGGCTGCTCAAAGCTCACCGCTCTCACTGATGAACAGAGAGCCTTCCTTCTATTTTAGTAAGGTCTGGACAACACAGAAACTTACAAAATAGCCCAGAATTCAGCAAAATCTGAAAACTGGAATCTACTAGTTATAGAAAGGTGGAAAACAAGTAGAGAGATATGATTTTTTTTTTTTTGGGGGGGGGGGGGGTTATGTGAAAATTAAAACAGATATGGTAATATAAATACTTTCAAGGCAGAAAAATGGCTATCACACTTGTGTGTAGCCCACAACAGTTAAACAATTGAAATACACTTAAAAACTATCAAACTATCAGTTGAAGTGCAAACAGTAACAGATTAAAAAAAACAGTTCAAATAAATTGCAAAGTTAATAAAAAACACTACAAGCAGTGTGGTTAGCAATAATAAGCAATAAAAAGCAAAACAGAGGTACTTAATCCACTCAAAGTCTCTCTCTTCTCTTTCTGCTGCTGCAGAGCTCTGCAGGACACCCAAGCAGGATCTTGTTGAGGTAATACAAGCACAAAAACTGCACATACATGGGTTTTTAAACAGAAAGATGAAAGAGAAATAGCCCAAAATGGCCAATAAAACTACAATTTCTGAGCAGAAACCACTCCTCCAACGACAGATAGGCTGCTCAAAGCTCACCACTCTCACTGATGAACAGAGAAGCTTCCCTCTATCTTAGTAAGGTCTGGAGAGAAGTTTCTGAGCAGGTACATCAAGTATATTGTCACGGGGTATGTTTCTGAGATTGAATAAATTAAAAAAAAAACATTTGTATTATCACACTTTGGCTTCCCAAGTAATTGTTTTGCACTCTGTACTGCACTTTCAGCAAGTCCATTTGATTGTGGATACTCTGGACTACTAGTAAAATATAAAAATCCCACTCTCTTGCAAATTTCTGAAACAATTGACTGGTAAATTAGGTACCATTGTCAGAGATTAATGTCTATGGACTGAGAAATGGCATTTCAACCTAGTAATGATTGTAGTAGAAGTTAGATTAGGTAGTAGATCGATCTCAAATCAATTTGAATAAGAGTCTACCAGTACTAAGAAATGCTGATTGTTCCACTCAAATATGTCAGTAGGTACTATTGACCAAGGTAGTTCAGGGATTTGACTTAACTGGAGTGGCTATTTTTGCAAATGTGGTTTAGCACTATTACATACTGAACAGGAAGAAAGTATTCTATCAATGTCTTGCGCTAGAGAAGTCCAAAACACAAGTCCTCTCTCCCTTCTCTTAGTAGATTCGGAACCTGGGTGACCACAATGCAAAACCTGGATATACTCTTGTTGTAAGGAAGCAGGAACAACAATTGTAGGACCTTTGAAAATAATGCCATCTTCCATCAACAAATCATCTCTGTAAGGAAAGTAAGATTGCACATCAGGTGGTACACAAGATTGCTTTGACGGCCATCCAGCACTGATGTAGTGATTGAGCTTTTGCAAAACTGGCTAAGACATTGTATAATCTCGTAGCTCATCAAGTCTTGTGGTAGAAAAATTATGCACTTCCATGACATCACAGTCAAAATTCTCTACATCAAGCTGTTCCATTGTATTTCTGGGTGATCTGGATCAGCCAAGTAAAGAAGTCTGCCTTTCGTATAGACCATTTTTAAGTTGTACTTTTGTAATTTAAGGATCATTCTTTGTAATCTTACTGGAGCTGAATGCGCAGGCTTTTTCAAAATAGTAACCAAAGGTTGATGATCAGTTTCAATCCGGATATCTCGACTATAGATATAATCATGAAACTTGGAACATGCAAACACAATTGCCAAAAGATTTTTCTCCATCTGAGCATACTGCATCTCAGTCTGGGTAAGTGTTCTAGATGCATAGGCTACTGGCCTGCCTTCTTGAATAATAACTGCATCTAAACCAAATTATGAATCATCTCAGGAAAGAGTTACCGGTTTGTTGACATCATAGTATCTCTTAATGTTGATAGGGTAGCAATTTTCTGCTTAAGATCTTCAAATGCTTTCTGGTGCTGTTTTAGCCATGACCATGTAACATTTTTATGTATGAGCTCGGTCAAAGACGGTGTCAATTCACTATAGTCTGGTATAAACTTGCCTAAATAGTTGTACCAAGAAAACGTTGTAGAGCTTGCACATTATCGGGTGCTGGCATTTTAACAATGGCTGCTTGCTTGGACAAGTCTGGTCTCAAGCCAATACTTGTAAATAAATGACCTACATATGTAACTTCAGGTAGTCTGAATTTGCACTTCAGGGGATTGAGCTTTACGTTCATTTGATGTGCTCTGTCTAGAAATCTCAACATTTCTGTCATGCTCTGCCTCACCATTGTCTCTGACCAATAAATCATCTACTATTATGGCACAATGATAACCCGAAAAAATGTACTCCATTGCACGCTGAAAAACTTCACTTGCAGAATTTATTCCAAATAGCATCCTGAGGAATCTATATCCTCCAAATGGGGTACTGAATGTAGTTAGTAGTGAAGATCTGCAATCAAGCATTACTTGCCAAAATGAACTCTTTGCATCCAAGACAGAAAAAACAGTGCCATTTGGTATTAGGGCTGCGACTTCTTCGACTGTACACATAGGATGATGTGGTCTCTCTTCAATGCTTTGTTCAAATCTCTTGGGTCAATGCATATTCTGATTTCATCTGAGCCTTTTTTAAGAGATGCTATCATGGACAACTCCCATTCGGTAGGCTCTGTAACTGGGCAAATTACACCTTGTTGCACCATTTTATCCAACTGAACTTTGACTTTCTGCTGCATAGCTAGGGAACTCTTCTTGCTGGTCTGACCACTGGACTGATCTCTGGGTCTAGTTTCATAGAATCCACCACTCGAAGTTTGCCTGACTTGTCATCAAAAAACATCAGCATACTCTGAAAGATAGTGTTAGTGAAGCTGGAACTGGGACATATGCTTATTTGATGAACTTCTTTGGTAAATGAAAGCAGTTTCATTCTCGAACTGTCTCTGAGACCCAATAATAACTGCATAGGTCTTCAAATTACATAGAATAATAAGCTATAACAGTTCTTGGCCACATAACATGAAAGTACTACTGAGCCTTCAGTTTGAATTTCTTCACCTCCATAAGCAACAAGTTTCACACAACTAGTCACATTTAGTTGTTCACCAGCTCTGACCCTTGCAAAAGTATCTGCAGACATATCATTACACTTTGAACCAGTGTCTACTTTGAGCTCGGTGGCTTTACCATTGATCCGAACAGAACAAAACACTTCATTTCTTGCCAATAAATCTACTGCACCAATCTTTTCACCACTCACTGACACACCATCTACATAGAAAGCAGACTGTTGCAGGTTTACTTGATCAACTTGCTTTTTTAAGTGACCCTTCTTTGTAACTGTGTGAGGTCTACTAGATTTACAAAATCTTTGAAAATGGTTCCATTTCTTACATTTGTGGTATTACTGACCAAATACTACGCACTTTTCTCTTCTGGACTCATGGTAAGCACCACAACTGCGGCAGTTAAAAATAAAGCTTGATTTGGGTTTTGCTGATTCACCCTTATACTGTACTGAGCAGCATCTCTTTTGCAATGGATAACCTTGGTTCTGCACTGAGCATTTAACTGAACTGGTCTTGGAATTTACTAGAAGACTATGGGTGTTGCCTGGAAGTCCAACAAGGGCTGCTGTTGCCATATGCTTAAGTCTGCTTTTGCCAGTCACATGCTGCTTGCTATATACATTAGCTCTGCAGCCTGTTGAAACCATGCTCTTATCACCAGCAAGTATACTTGTGTGCCCTTCTGTAACTTCATGGATCTGACAAATCTGAATGGTTTGCTCAGCATCAAATCACTGTCACGAAGCAAAATCTTTCTCACAGCAGTATTATTAATACCACACATGAGTCTGTCCTTTCTTAACTCATCTTTTAAATCACCAAACTATGCATTTTAGCTTTGTTTCTTAGGTCAGTAATGTAAGCTGCAAAAGTTTACCCTTGCTTCTGATCTCTCCTGTAAAGCAAATGCCTCTCTAATGTAACATTAGTCTGGGGGTTGCACATTTCTCTGAATTTGCACTTCAGACACTAGGGGTCTTCCCTTGATTCAGCCTATACAACAGTATGACAAGTTTCTCATTCACCTTCACCTTCATACACTGCTGGTGCATACACAAATGAACATTCCCTTTCAATGGCCTCTGACCCTGCTAGGTTTAGCAAAATGAATGGTCTGGTGCATATATCTTTATCAGATTAAGCTGCTTATATAAATATATTACACTCTTACTCAAATATTCTTCAATTCTCTGCAATATGCTGATCAAATACAAGTGGTTGTGGCTTGCGAAATCCATCTCCCATATTAACATATCTTAGTGAAGACTTCTGCAAAAATACACAAATTAGAAGTTATGTCCTTACCATAACGTTCCATGTGGAGTGTTCATCTCACCTTTGTTCTTACACCTGGGTTCGGAGCCGATCCTCGGCTCCGTGTCGGCCGCTTTGCAAGCTCTGCATCGAGAAGAAGCTCGAGACCAACCTAACTCCCACAATCCCCCTCTGCCTTTACCTCAGATCTAGTTTGCAAGCAAACCAGAAGTCAGACAGAGAAACACATTCATGCCAAAACAACATAACTGCAATAACACCTATTCATATATATATATATATATATATATATATATATACATATATACACAACAACTGCGTAATGCAGAAGCAGAATAAACCAAACCAGGCACCAAACTGTACGTTCTTCCTGAGGGTGGGAGGGCGGGAATGTAAGAACAAAGGCGAGATGAACACTCCACATGGAACGTTATGGTAAGGACATAACTTCTAAATGTGAGAGTGTTCGATCTCGCCGTTTGTTCTTACACTTGGGTAGCGTCCCTAGCTCCATGTTCCTGAGGAACTCATGGGAGAACGTTCTTGAGCACAGTGGAACCAAAGGTTGCCCTGTCCCTAGAAACCCTGTCTACCTTGTAATGAGAAATGAATGTATGTGGTTTAGACCAAGTGGCAGCTGCACAAATAGTGTCTAATGGTAAGCGAGCTGCATGAGCCAGGGATGTAGATACTGATCTTGTAGAATGCCCCTTGGGTTTGACAGGTAAAGTTTGTTCCGAAGTAGCATAAACAAATACAATGCAATCAGTTAACCATTTGGAAAGGGTTCGTTTAGTAACTGCTACACCCTTCCTGTTGTCTGCAAAGGCTACAAAAAGTTGATCTGATTTCCTGTGATCCTTTGTTCTATCCAGGTAAAATCTAAGTTGTCTATGAACATCCAACTTGTGTAACATATACTCCAGCTTATTGGAGTGATTTTTGAAAAAGGTAGGGAGTTCAATGGATTGATTAATGTTATTAATAGAGCAAACTTTGGGGAGAAAGGACGGATTAGTGCGAAGAGATACCTGTCAGAGTGAAAGATCAGATAAGGGTGTTTAATAAAAAGAGGCTGAAGCTCTGACACCCGCCTAGCCGATGTAATGGCCACCAAAAAGAGGGTCTTCCACGACAAATACTTCAATGGACAAGAGGAGGCTGGTTCAAACGGAGGTAACATCAATTTAGATAATAAAAGGTTCAGAATCCAAGGAGTTCTAACTGGTGGTCTAATATGGAAAGATCCTTTTAAAAAGGCCTTACAAAGTCTGTGAGCCATAATAGGTGCCCCACATTCTTCCACATGAAAGTTGGAAATGGCAGCCAATTGCACTCTTAAAGTGGCAGGAGAAGCTCCTTGGTGGAACAATTCGGTTAAAAACTCCAAAATCTTGTTTAAAGGTGCTATAACAGGGTCCAAATGCTGTGTATTTGCCCAGAAAACAAAGCGCTTCCATTTACTAGTGTAAGTCTTTGTAGTGGAAGCTTTATGAGACGCCACTAGTATATTCTGAACTGCAGGTGAAAGAAGGTCAGACCTGGCTAAGTAGGGAAGCAGAGCAGCCAAGCTGCTAGTTGGAGAGACAGAAGTGAGGGGTGGGGAGCCCCTGACGAGTGGGTCAGTAGATCTGGCTCCGGGTCCAGGATCCAGGGTCCCCGAATGCGGTGTGCCAGAAGAAAGGGAAACCAGATTTGACGAGGCCAGAATGGGGCAATGAGGATAATCGTCCTTTGCAGGTTGTTGGCTTTCTGCAGAAACTTTGCAATCAGGGGAAAGGGAGGAAAAGCGTACAGGAGACCCGGGGCCAATCGTGAACCAGCGTCCTGGGGACTTCCCTGGAGGGGTAATAGGGCAAAGTAGCTCCTGCATTTGGCGTTTATTGGAGACGCAAAAAGATCGCAGGAAGGCTGGCCCCACTTGCGAAAAATCTTCTTCACAACTGACTGTTTGAGGGACCACTCGTGAGGAAACAGGATTGCTCTGCTCAACCTGTCGGCTATGACGTTGGATGACCCCGGGATGTGCGTTGCAATCAGAAAGCGACCCGTGGACTCCGCCCATTGCCAGATTCTCATGGCCTCTCTGCATAGCTGATAAGACTTGGTTCCCCCTTGTTTGTTTATGTACCAGACTACGGACATGTTGTCCGTCTGAACTGCAATAGTCCCTAGAGGAAGAAGGGGAGCAAAGTGTCGCAACGCTAGAAACACTGCCCTCAACTCTAGAACATTGATGTGCAGATTGTACTCTAAATTGGTCCATTCGCCTTGGACTGTCTGTCCCTGAAAGATGCCCCCCCACCCTATCAGGGAAGCGTCCGTGGTCACCGTAGCTGTCGGCGTGGGCAGCACAAATGGTCTTCCGCTGGAAAGGTTGCAAGTCCGGAGCCACCAGGCTAGGTGTGATTTGCATGTGTTTGTGATCAGAATTTTGTGTGTCAGAGGTAGCTGTTGGAACGACCATTGTGCAAACAGTAGCCATTGTAGAACTCTCATGTGCAGTCTTCCCAATGGTATCGCAATGAGAGAAGCTGCCATGAGACCCAAAACCTTCAGAACCAGTTTTGCCGGGGATTTTCTGGATGACAGAAGAAGAGATATGTGGCTTTGTAGTGAGGCTACCCTTTCTGGAGGAAGTCTTAAAATTAAATGATGCGTATCCAATTCTGCTCCTATGAATGAAATATGCTGTGATGGCTGTAGTGAAGATTTTTCGAAGTTCACGGAAATTCCGAGATGAACACAAAGCTGTAGTGTGTAATCCCTGGCCTGAATCAGTTGACGCTGGGTGGTGGCAGAAAGGAGCCAGTCGTCCAGATACGGAAACACCTGGAATCCCAGGCGTCTCAGGTGAGACGCCACCACTGCCATGCATTTGGTGAAAACCCTGGGGGCTGAGGTCAGACCAAAGGGCAGGGCTCGAAACTGAAAATGGCTGGCTCCCAGCCGGAAGCGCAAGTGATCCCTGGACACCCTGGCCATTTTGATGTGGTAGTATGCATCCTTCAGATCTATTGAGCACATCCAGTCGTCCTTCTGTAAAAATGGAAGGATCGATTGAAGCGTGACCATCCGGAACTTTTCTTTCTTGATGAAGGTATTGAGGTTGCTTAGGTCCAGAATCGGCCTCCAGTCCCCTGTCTTCTTTGGAACTAAAAAGAACCTTGAGTAAGTTCCGAATCCTCTTTGGTCCGCTGGGACTGGTTGGATGACTCTTTTTTTCTAGCAGCTTTGAAATTTCTATAGCTGCAGGGTCTCGCAGATGGGGCGGCACATCTGGGAGTCTTCTCTTCGGAATTGGGGGCAATAGGAAGGGTATTCTGTAGCCTCTGGTAACAATGCTTTTTACCCAGTTGTCTGATGTAAGATTTTGCCAGGCCTGAGGGTATAAAGCTAAGCGACCCCCGACTGCCTCCAGAGCAGGACAGTCGGGCCTCCTCTCAGGAGTGCTGGAAAGGTTTTCCAGGGGGTGTATCCCTGTCACCTTGGTTTTGCGGACCCCCTCTGCCGCCAGGGCGGCGTCTTCCACCTCTGCCCCCTCCTCTGCCTCTAGAGGGGGCATCACCCTGTGTGCCTGGGAAAGATCCTTGGGGTTTTCGAAACCACATTTTTCCACCACGTTGCCCTTTGGGGTACGGTCTGGATGGGGTGGAAAAACGGACTCCGACAGCAGACAGAGTCTTTCCCTCCTGCTCACACCGGGTAAGGGTCTCCTTTACTTTGGAGCCAAAGAGAGTGGCACCATCAAATGGGGCGTTAGTAAAGGAAGACTTGAAGGCTTCCTCAAAATGAACATAAGCGCATCCAGGATTGTCTATGAAGAGCAATCGCTGAAGCTGCTGCCCTACTCGATCCTTCGGCTGCGTATGAGATCAGCCTCATGGACGAGTTTGCAATAGATGTAAGGGTATTGAGATGTCCCTCTGATAACATTAGCTCTGCAGCCTGTTGAAACCATGCTCTTATCACCAGCAAGTATACTTGTGTGCCCTTCTGTAACTTCATGGATCTGACAAATCTGAATGGTTTGCTCAGCATCAAATCAGTGTCACGAAGCAAAATCTTTCTCACAGCAGTATTATTAATACCACACGAGTCTGTCCTTTCTTAACTCATCTTTTAAATCACCAAACTATGCATTTTAGCTTTGTTTCTTAGGTCAGTAATGTAAGCTGCAAAAGTTTACCCTTGCTTCTGATCTCTCCTGTAAAGCAAATGCCTCTCTAATGTAACATTAGTCTGGGGATTGCACATTTCTCTGAATTTGCACTTCAGACACTAGGGGTCTTCCCTTGATTCAGCCTACACAACAATATGACAAGTTTCTCATTCACCTTCACCTTCATACACTGATGGTGCATACACAAATGAACGCTCCCTTTCAATGGCCTCTGTCCCTGCTAGGTTTAGCAAAATGAATGGTCTGGTGCATATATCTTTATCAGATTAAGCTGCTTATATAAATATATTACACTCTTACTCAAATATTCTTCAATTCTCTGCAATATGCTGATCAAATACAAGTGGTTGTGGCTTGCGAAATCCATCTCCCATATTAACATATCTTAGTGAAGACTTCTGCAAAAATACACAAATTAGAAGTTATGTCCTTACCATAACGTTCCATGTGGAGTGTTCATCTCACCTTTGTTCTTACACCTGGGTTCGAGCCGATCCTCGGCTGCGGCCGCTTTGCAAGCTCTGCATCGAGAAGAAGCTCGAGACCAACCTAACTCCCACAATCCCCCTCTGCCTTTACCTCAGATCTAGTTTGCAAGCAAACCAGAAGTCAGACAGAGAAACACATTCATGCCAAAACAACATAACTGCAATAACACCTATTCATATATATATATATATATATATATATATATACATATATACACAACAACTGCGTAATGCAGAAGCAGAATAAACCAAACCAGGCACCAAACTGTACGCTTCTTCCTGAGGGTGGGAGGGGGAATGTAAGAACAAACAGAGATGAACACTCCACATGGAACCGTTATGGTAAGGACATAACTTCTAAATGTGAGAGTGTTCAACTCGCCTTGTTCTTACACTTGGGTAGCGTCCCTAGCTCCATGTTCCTGAGGAACTCATGGGAGAACGTTCTTGAGCACAGTGGAACCAAAGGTTGCCCTGTCCCTAGAAACCCTGTCTACCTTGTAATGAGAAATGAATGTATGTGGTTTAGACCAAGTGGCAGCTGCACAAATAGTGTCTAATGGTAAGCGAGCTGCATGAGCCAGGGATGTAGATACTGATCTTGTAGAATGCCCCTTGGGTTTGACAGGTAAAGTTTGTTCCGAAGTAGCATAAACAAATACAATGCAATCAGTTAACCATTTGGAAAGGGTTCGTTTAGTAACTGCTACACCCTTCCTGTTGTCTGCAAAGGCTACAAAAAGTTGATCTGATTTCCTGTGATCCTTTGTTCTATCCAGGTAAAATCTAAGTTGTCTATGAACATCCAACTTGTGTAACATATACTCCAGCTTATTGGAGTGATTTTTGAAAAAGGTAGGGAGTTCAATGGATTGATTAATGTTATTAATAGAGCAAACTTTGGGGAGAAAGGATGGATTAGTGCGAAGAGATACCTGTCAGAGTGAAAGATCAGATAAGGGTGTTTAATAAAAGAGGCTGAAGCTCTGACACCCGCCTAGCGATGTAATGGCCACCAAAAGAGGGTCTTCCAGACAAATACTTCAATGGACAAGAGGAGGCTGGTTCAAAGGAGGTAACATCAATTTAGATAATAAAAGGTTCAGAATCCAAGGAGTTCTAACTGGTGGTCTAATATGGAAAGATCCTTTTAAAAAGGCCTTACAAAGTCTGTGAGCCATAATAGGTGCCCCACATTCTTTTTTTTTTTTTTTTTTTTTTTTTTTTTTTTTTTTTTTTTTTTTTTTTTTTTTTTTTTTTTTTTTTTTTTTTTTTTTTTTTTTTTTTTTTTTTTTTTTTTTTTTTTTTTTTTTTTTTTTTTTTTTTTTTTTTTTTTTTTTTTTTTTTTTTTTTTTTTTTTTTTTTTTTTTTTTTGAACTGCAATAGTCCCTAGAGGAAGAAGGGGAGCAAAGTGTCGCAACGCTAGAAACACTGCCCTCAACTCTAGAACATTGATGTGCAGATTGTACTCTAAATTGTCCATTCGCCTTGGACTGTTCGTCCCTGAAAGATGCCCCACCCTATCAGGGAAGCGTCCGTGGTCACCGTAGCTGTCGGCAGGCAGCACAAATGGTCTTCCGCTGGAAAGGTTGCAAGTCCGGAGCCACCAGGCTAGGTGTGATTTGCATGTGTTTGTGATCAGAATTTTGTGTGTCAGAGGTAGCTGTTGGAACGACCATTGTGCAAACAGTAGCCATTGTAGAACTCTCATGTGCAGTCTTCCCAATGGTATCGCAATGAGAGAAGCTGCCATGAGACCCAAAACCTTCAGAACCAGTTTTGCCGGGATTTTCTGGATGACAGAAGAAGAGATATGTGGCTTTGTAGTGAGGCTACCCTTTCTGGAGGAAGTCTTAAAATTAAATGATGCGTATCCAATTCTGCTCCTATGAATGAAATATGCTGTGATGGCTGTAGTGAAGATTTTTCAAGTTCACGGAAATTCGAGATGAACACAAAGCTGTAGTGTGTAATCCCTGGCCTGAATCAGTTGGACGCTGGGTGGTGGCAGAAAGGAGCCAGTCGTCCAGATAATGAAACACCTGGAATCCCAGGCCTCAGGTGAGACGCCACCACTGCCATGCATTTGGTGAAAACCCTGGGGCTGAGGTCAGACCAAAGGGCAGGGCTCGAAACTGAAAATGGCTGGCTCCCAGCCGGAAGCGCAAGTGATCCCTGGACACCCTGGCCATTTTGATGTGGTAGTATGCATCCTTCAGATCTATTGAGCACATCCAGTCGCCCTTCTGTAAAATGGAAGGATCGATTGAAGCGTGACCATCCGAACTTTTCTTTCTTGATGAAGGTATTGAGGTTGCTTAGGTCCAGAATCGGCCTCCAGTCCCCTGTCTTCTTTGGAACTAAAAGAACCTTGAGTAAGTTCCGAATCCTCTTTGGTCCGCTGGGACTGGTTGGATGACTCTTTTTCTAGCAGCTTTGAAATTTCTATAGCTGCAGGGTCTCGCAGATGGGGCGCACATCTGGGAGTCTTCTCTCTCGGAATTGGGGCAATAGGAAGGGTATTCTGTAGCCTCTGGTAACAATGCTTTTACCCAGTTGTCTGATGTAAGATTTTGCCAGGCCTGAGGGTATAAAGCTAAGCGACCCCGACTGCCTCCAGAGCAGGACAGTCGGCCTCCTCTCAGGAGTGCTGGAAAGGTTTTCCAGGGGTGTATCCCTGTCACCTTGGTTTTGCGGATCTCTGCCGCCAGGGCGTCTTCCACCTCTGCCCCTCCTCTGCCTCTAGAGGGGCATCACCCTGTGTGCCTGGGAAAGATCCTTGGGGTTTTGAAACCACATTTTTCCACCACGTTGCCCTTTGGGGTACGGTCTGGATGGGGTGGAAAACGGACTCCGACAGCAGACAGAGTCTTTCCCTCCTGCTCACACCGGGTAAGGGTCTCCTTTACTTTGGAGCCAAAGAGAGTGGCACCATCAAATGGGGCGTTAGTAAAGGAAGACTTGAAGGCTTCCAAGAATGAACATAAGCGCATCCAGGATTGTCTATGAAGAGCAATCGCTGAAGTTGCTGCCCTACTCGATCCTTGGCCGCGTATGAGATCAGCCTCATGGACGAGTTTGCAATAGATGTAAGGGTATTGAGATGTGCTGTAACTTTTTCTGAAATAGCAGCATCTGTAGTACCCTGGTGGGTATCTCCCAACTCTTTGATTAGATCCCTCTGTAGCCGTGTGAAGTGGGTCAAATAGTTCAGGGATCGCATAGAAAAAGCCGCTGAACTAAAAATGCGATTCCCATACCTGTCCATAGTCCTAGAATCTCTGTTAGGCGGATGGACAGATGAGGAAGATTCAGACATCTCCTTTTTCATGGCCGCTGCCACCACCATAGCGTCCACTGGCACTCCCTTTGTCAGATAAGCCTTATCCTGAGGGGCAGTAATATATATGTTAGGCTTTCTAGGGACTGGCTCCACCGTGTCAGGCGTCTCCCACGCCCTTCGAGCAATCAACTCCATCAACTCATCGAAGGGCGGAGTGACCCAGGAGGAGGAAGGGCGAGCACCGAATGCCTTCAGCAAAACTGACTCATCCTCAGAAGGGGAGGGCTTGCCAATCACCTCTCTGCTTTAGGATCTCCAGGATGTCAGAAAAGAGACATCCTCTGAGGGTGACTTTGGGGACCCTTCTGACTCATCTAAGTCAGTGTCCGATGTCACGATTCTTGTGGAGAATCTAAGTGTCTCCTCTTACACAATCTTTTCCTCGAACTTCTTCGGGGAGCATCCGAAGAAGCCTCGAGGAAGAGGGGCACCTCCAGGGGTGGCTGAGACACAGGTGCTCGACGCTAGATGTAGCCGGTGCAGAGGAGGATAACGGTCCTTTATGGGGAGGAGAAGCTTTTTCTGCTGATGTGGTTGTCTGGGTAGACAACACCTTCCTCATGAGGTCGAAGGCCCCCGGGTCCCGGAAGTCGAGGTATCTCCCAGTTCCGAGGAAATGGGAAGAATCCCGAGACAGGCACGAAGGCATCGACCCGAGGACGGAGCCGAGTCGATCCGAGCCGAGGCCCCGAGAGGAGCCGCCGGAACCGAAACATCAGTCCGACTCTCAGTCCCGGAACCAAGGATGGATCTTCGGCCCCGAGACTCCGGTACCGGATCCGACGGAGTCGAGGTGAACGGAGCCGACCGAGAGAAAGACGGTTCTGGCACCGAGGGCTCCACAATCAGCAGATCAGCCTCTTCCGGCTCCGAAGACTGAATAGGTTTCGGAGGAGGAACAGATGGAGATAAGGGAAGGCCTTTGAGTCTCGACACCAACTGGGAGGAGACAGAGATGAGCTTGGATAAGGCTGTATTCTCCATTAATTTCTGCACCACGCGGTCTACATCGGTGTCGGAGAGGGGTCTGGAAGAGCGCGTCGAAGGAATCGAAGACGGAGCCGACCTCAACAGTGTCGGGGGAGGGAGCTCCGTCACCGGTTCCAAGACTCGAGGCTCGTAGACTGACAATAGTTCAACTCTCGGTCCCGAAGTCTGTGGAACCGGTGATCGAACTTTAACTGAAGAGCTCGGAGCCGATGACCTGGGCTCCGACGTCTTCGATTCCTTCGAGGATTTGGATGCCTGGTCTGATGCATCCAGAGCCTCTTGAAAGGTGGGTTTTAAAAGACCCCTATCCATAAGTTTCCTGCGCCTATCTGTCATGACCCTTCCACTGAAAGAATGACAAATTGAACAGTCTTCTTGCAGATGGAGAGGGCCAAGACAGTAGACGCAGGAACTATGATTATCAGTTATTGACATCTTTTGCCCACATTGGCAACGTTTAAAGCCAGTCTTAGCTTTCTCAGACATGTCACAATCTTAGTTATAATTAACAAAGGAAAAGTTAGTAAAATGTCAAATCCAGTATTTATGTCTAATCCAGAAACTTTAGTCAAATCCAGTAAAAAAGTCAATCCAGTAGTCAATCCAGTAAAAGGGTGGGGTTAGGCCCCGAGGGAAAACTCTAATAAAGTATAAAGAACTTTATATGGAACCGAGAATTCCTCGAAACACTATACACACACACACACAGTCACTTAGATAATATTTTATAAGAAAGAAATTGTTAAGAAATATAAGAAAAATATAAATCTTAGCTTAAGGTTGCTCGAGCTCATCAAACTGATGCTGCAGCGGCAAACTAGATCTGAGGTAAAGGCAGAGGGGGATTGTGGGAGTTAGGTTGGTCTCGAGCTTCTTCTCGATGCAGAGCTTGCAAAGCGGCCGACACGGAGCCGAGGATCGGCTCCGAACCCAGGTGTAAGAACAAACGGCGAGATCGAACACTCTCACATCACACACTTATACATACACATATGCATGTGCTTGAAATTTATGCCAGTACTTGCAATAACACAGTAAGTCTCTGTATAACTGAACTTTATGAAGTAAGTCTCCTGGGCACTGTAATACTCTGAAATCACTTTACTGTAAAAGTCACTTATCTTGAAATTATTTTACTGTATGAGCCATTTATCTTGAAATTATTTGACTGTAAACGTCATTTATCATCATTTTTAAGGAACCTTTTGAATAACTGCCCAGTGCAAATAAAGTATGCAATAAAAGCTGAGGGCAAGAAACAGTTCGAGGTAACGGTACTTTACGAACAAATTATTTTGGAGTAATTGCAATTTGGGAATAAACTGTTTTGAAGTAGTTATACTTTGAGAATGAACTGGGCATCAGAAGCTCATAATGAGAAACACTTTGAAATAACTGCACTTTGCGAGTACCAGTACACAGCACACTGAAACTTCCCAAAATGGCTGCACTTTGCCAAATAACTCTGTACAGTGCAAGAAACACTCTAATGGCAGCACTCTGCGAACAGACATACCCATGCACAGGAATCTTTTCAAAATGGCTGTATTTGACTGCACTTCACGAAATAGTTGCACTTTGCACATAAACTCTTCAAAATAAATGTACAGTAATAAACACGCTGTAAGCACTTTTACACACTTTGAGATACTTTGAACATGCTATTCAAGGCTCAGGGGCCAAGCATAAACTAGAGCATTCTTTTGTGACTGTTTCCTCTGGGGAATCAGAACAAAGAACTTGCTGCATTTTGTGTTGTAAGGTGGCGCAAACAGGTCACAGAAGGTTTGGCCCTAGCAGCTGAAAATTTCAATCAACACTACCAGATTGAGAGACCACTCATGAAGCACTAGAATACTCCTGCTCAACTTGTTTTCTAGGATGCTGGATTTCCACAGGATATCCACTGCAATCAGAAAGTGTTGGGAAGACATCACCCACTGACACACCCTCATAGCCTCTTGACATAGGGGGTAAGATCATATTATGCCTTGTGTTGATATATCAGGCCACATCCATACTGTGGGTCAAGATCAATATCACATCTTGCGAAGGGCAGTTGTGAAAAGCCTGCAAAGGCCAGCAGGACCCGCTCTCATCTCTAAAACATTAATGTGCAAATAGGTCTCCAATTGTGACCAGGTACCCTAGACCATACATCACCCACCGTGCCTCCACTCTCCATCTCAGGAAGGAAGTGTCTGTGGATAAAGGGAAAACCTGATGATACACTGTTTGATGTCATCCACCAAGAGATGTGAAAGTAAAAAATCTCTGTCAGTCCTACAGGAAACTGCATAAGATGAGTTGTTGGAAACCAATGGACTGAAACAGTCCACTGGAGAAGCCTCATGTAGAATCTGGCCAAAGGAACTATTGAGATAGCTGCCAACATCAATCCAAGGAGACAAAGGATGAGAAAAGCAGGTGGCATCTGAGAAAGTATAGTGATGACTGGTTTGAGAGAGGAATCCTGGCAATCTGACTGGTTGTATCCAGATAGCCATCTATGAATTCCAAGCCTGAACTAGCTCTAGCTTGGATTTGTCAAATTTCACAATTTCACTGTAATCCTTAGGGCAAGGCACAGATGGAACAAAGAGCCTCTCAAACAAAAAAGTGATGCCCTTGCAGTCACCATAAGGAGACAATCTTCCTGGGAAGGGAGGAACTGTGCTGCTACTACTACCATGTATTTGGTAAACACAGGAGGGGTATTGTGGTGAGACCAAAGGACAGAGTTCAAAAGACAGTGATTGGCTACCAGATGGAAACGCAGAAACCACCTAGAATGTTTAGATATGATTATATGATGGTAAGCATTCTTGAGGTTCACTGAGCATATCCAGTTATCCTTCCTCAGAAGAGGTAAAACCAACTGCACCATTACTATCAAGAAGTTAGTCCGCTGACAAATGAATTTAGACTGATTATATCCAAAGTGGACCTGAGGTCTTTGTTTTTCTTAGCCAACAAGAATCTTGAATAGACCCCAGATCCTCTCTCGTCTGATGGGACTTCCTAGATGACTTGTTTTACTAGCAATTATTGCATTTCTCCTGCTGCTTCCCTTTGCTGCTGGTATGGAACATTTGAAGGGATTGCTGCTGAACATTTGGGAGAAATAGATTGCGATGGCTTCCCAAGCTTAAAGGTGGAGACCCATGTCCCCCTGACTGCCACCAGACAGCAGCACACAGGCAAACCTTCAGGAGCACTGAAATGATTTCAGAGAGAAAGGTCCCCTGAAATCTTGCTTTTACATACTACTCCTGCTTCTAGGGTGGTGTTTATTGAAGTTCCACCCTCTGCCTTGGGGCACTCTCACCAGGAGTGTCCTGAGCAAAATGTTGGGACTTCCTGAAAAAGACCCACTTGCTTTCTGTCTAATTGTGTGAAAAAGTCCACTGAGAGGTGAAAAAGTGAACCCCAACTGCTGACAACGTCTTGTCCTCCTGCTCACTCCTGGCCAGTGTACCTTTAGCTATAGGTTCAAAGAGAGTGGATCCATTGAATGCAATGTTCATAAAGGACACCAAAACGCTTTCCAAAAGATTACAGAGGCACATTCAGGAATGGTTGTAATCACTGAGGTCAATGCCTGCTGCACTGCCTGTGTCATCAGACGAGCTGGATAGCAGGCACATGGATATATTTAAAATCATCAGAATGGTAGTCAGCTGAACCTCCATGGACTTAGTTGTCATCTGGGTTGCTACAAACTTGGTAACCTCATTAATCAAGTCTCTCAGTAGTCTGGTTAGATGTGATAAGTACTTCAAAGCATTAATGACAAATATTGGCTGCTGCATGTGTGTGTTTCATGAATCTGTTCAATGTTCTAGACTCCCTGTTTGGAGGGTGAACAGATGTGCTCCCCTCTGAAAGATCCCTCTTTGTGGCTGTGGCTACACCAATGGCACTGACTGCAGGCTCCTTGCTCCAATGTGCCCTATCTTTGGATAAAACTAAGACCCTATATAGTTTTCTGGGGATGGGCTCCACCACATCCATTTCTCTCCATACTCTCATAGACCCTAAATCGATGAGTGTGTCCATATGGGATACCACCCAGGCCATGGATGGGCCTTGTACAAAGGCCTCAAAAAATGGAATCTTCAGTGGATGGGGCTTTGGTGGTTCCATGTCTTCTCTCTCTCACCAATTCCAGAAAGATGCCAAAGAAGGCATCGTCACAGGGAGATATGGGGGAACCATCACTCTCACCAAGGTCAGTATTCCTGGTTAATTACTCCTCAGGGGAGTTAAGGTGTCCCTTCTTGCACTGATGTTTCCTATGCTCCTCTGGGGGAGGTGACTCTAGAGGAGATAAGGAAACCTCAGAGAAGCCCCAGATCTGGGGCTGCTATAGGCCTGGAGGTCAGACTGACCCTGAATAACTTGATGGGACATAGAGATAGCAGGAAGACTGAAGGACCAGGCTAGATATGACAGAGAGCATGGCTTCCCTACTCCTGAGTGGGATAGGATCATCTCCATGACCTTGAACTCTGAAGGAGGGCAATTAAGGAAGGATTTCCTCTAAGCTTAAGATCTACGGAAAGTCCCTGCACTAGCTGCCACCCTGGCTGATTCTGGGACAGTGACCAGTGCTGCATTGTCTAGGGCCAAGGTCATTGGAGGCAGGAATGCCACTGAAAGCCTGAGAGCTGATTGCAGCCCTGTGTCCCTGGCCCAGAACTCTTGGTTCCAGGATGCATTTGGCTCCAAAATGGCTGGAGTTGAATACATCAAGGTCAACCTCCTCAAGACTGTCGCACAAGCAATGGCCCTAGAAATGGTATCTGCACATGCATACACACTCCCTAATACATGTTTCAATACTTGAGAAATGTTAGAAACAAAATAATTCAGATATGCACTAACTTCAGGGGGAAGTGTTGCTGCCAATTCTCCCAAACTGTCTGTATAAAAAAAAAAAAACAGACATTCATGTGGGTCTGGTAGTTAAGAATTCCATATGCCAAAATGGAAAAAGGAAAAAAAAAAATTCTCTTAACAAATCTGCCCAATATCTTACCCTTCTTTTACACAGGGGAGGGGTTGGAGGACACCAAGAATGTATTCTCAACTGGCAAAGACATTGAAATGGCTGCTGGCTGCAGGGTCAAATCTAAGGTGAAAAAAATAAATGCTTGTTAAATTTGAGGAACTTCATAAAGAGCTATCTGCTTTTTTGGGGACTGAAGGCTTCATATTGGAGTTGCTATAGGCAGCATTAAATACATCATCCAAGGCTGGCACCAGTGGAGGAACAGGCGCAGAATGAGACATGTTCAATTATAATGTATAACATCTCCTCACTTCAGGGGGAATATCCATTTGTTCCCACAAAACACCTCATTCATTATGGCTATAAAATGAGAAAAGGAAAATTCCTCCAAAGGAGGTTGTGAGGGTCATTTCCTCTGAATCTGTGATTTGGGCTTGAGAATCGGAAGAAGAAACCATGTCCTTGTCTATCAGAATCATCTCACATGTCTTCCTAGGGAATGTTTCTGTTGATCTGACTTAGAGGTACTGTATTCTGAGCACAAGGATTACTGGTCTGTAACAAATTCTTGGCTAAGGTAAGAAAATCATCTTTTCTAACAGACACCATGTCCTCTGATGAACAATGTTTAACCTTTTGTTTTTTCTTTACAGATTTCCTTGATGAATGACTTGACAAATGTACCTTATTGTATTATTTATTTATTTTATTGTCAGATGTCTGACAATAAAATAAATAAATAATACAAAAAATGCATTCCTTACATGAGAATACGGAACGTGGTACACATCTAGTACGGCCGTCCCTGCTAGAATACGGCCGGGCAGCTGTCTGTAAGAATCGCCACCAGTTGTAAAATTACTGTGCATAGTGTACAGCTGCAGCGGCTTTGCTATTCAACCGTATTGATCTACGGCAAAATGCTGCTGCGGCCATTTGGTTTCGGCAATGTAGCTCGCAGGGAAATGTCTTGCGAGCTGCACGCCGGAACCCAAGAAGCACACTACATTCCTGTCAGAAATCCCTCCAGAGAAAATTCTATCTAACAAAAAATATCAGGAAAGTTATACTTTTTCCCACAACATCCCTCTCTCATGAAAAAACAAAATTTAAAGTCCTCCCTCTTGATAACACAACCATTTAAGTCACCTCTCATCCCAAATACAATAATACGCTTACATTTGACCTGCATATACAAAACTAGGGTTGCTTTAGAGTCAAAAACTTTCTCACTGACTCAAATAAAGGTACACTTGCCACTACTTATTTCCTCCCCACAATTCTTTATGGTACTACCATCATTACTAACCTCCAGGCTTCACAAAAATTAAAACGTGAACAATGCTATAACAAAGTTACTAAATTTGCAGCAAATATCACTTTCAGAACCCACAACTGTATAGCACTAAAAGTCTAAATTGGTTAGAATTGCCTCATCAACTAATATATGGATTCATAGGAGGTTACTAGGCTATTGGCCCTAGGGCCTGTATAAGCCTAGCTATGTTATACCCTTGTTCCGTTGTTGACCAAGTTGTATGGTCTATATTTGCAGCATGAGTCTATGATCAGCACTGACTGCCCTTATCCAACAGAGGCATAGGTGACACCCCAAGGGTAAATTTACGGTCTTCCATCCAGTTGTCTAAGTTACGCTTAAATAGGTTCATTGAGGAGCTCTGTTTTATGTGAATTTAGAGTTTGTTCCAGAGGAGTAGCAATCTCTGGGAGACATATCTGTCGCTCCAGCATGTTGTGTTAATGTTGCAGGCTAGATTAAGATCACTAGAGCAAGTAAATATTGTCCAATTTGACTTGCAGATGTGCAGCATTTCCATTAGGGCAGAGTCTGAGATTGCTCTGTAGACCAGGCACAAGTCGCCTCTTAGCAGCCTATAAGATACACAATACAGTGACAGGAGCTTCAGTTTGTCCATGTAGGTCATGTGCTGAAGGACCTGAATTTTTTGGTGAGAAACCTCTGAGGTCTCTCCAGCTACTGGAGGTGTCTGGTGAGGTACATACAAGAAGGGAGTATTGTACTCTATTAGTTATCTGATGAAGGATGAGTACAGGGAAGTTAAAACATCCTTAGCTCTGAATTCGATGTCCTTACTTATGAGATGTGCAACACAGAAGGCCTTCCTTACCCACTCTAGCCACATGGTGATCGAAGTTAAGGTTGCTATCAACCTGAGTTAACAAATCTCTCACCACAAGGTTTGAGCTACGGTGGTACTGTTCATAATGTAATTTGCAGGGAATTCTCTTTTGCCAAAAGGGATGATAATGCATATTTTGCATGTAGTTTAACTCCATGGCTTTGGCACCAATCATTTGCCTGTGTAAGCCCTTTATGTAGTATGTCAGCATAGTAGGGAGACTCACTGATTGCACCCAGTTTGCAGTCATCAACAAACTTGGTAAGCTACAAGCAATCTATTTTCAGCTGGACTTCTGAGAAATAGATTCCAAACAATAGGGGGCCTAGCAGAGATCCATGTGATACACCACTGGTAACTAGTCTGCTGGTAAAGGTGGAATCTCCAAGTATGACTGTATGCATTTTGTTGGAGAGCCAGTTGTCTACGCATCTAGTGACATATGGATTAATCCCCAGCATCTTACCACCTATAAAATTATCCAGCATCCATCTGCCTGTCCAGCACTAAAATTATTCTATACAGCTATATTCCTAGTCAGTCACTGCGATCCAGTGACCAAAAACTCCAGTCTGTCTACAAACCTATCAAATATGCTGGGCATTGGCTGTACTCAAACAAGGTTGCTAAGGCCTGGAACGCATTACCTATATCCACCTATCTTTGAAAACCACTCAAAGATTTCCTAGCTAAAATCTGGCTTTATTCTTGCACAAAACCAGGATAGACTATATCCCTAAATGTGAACAAGTACCTTTCCATTCCTTACACCTCTTTACATTCACTTCTTCACTTCCTTACTTCTTTCAAATTCTCTTCCCTGACTTTCTCTCTAAATTTACCATATGCCTGTTTTTCCCTCACTTCATATTTCAATTCTTGTTTGTATTAGACTAACTTACCTGTAATTTCTCTACAAACTGTCAACAATTTCTATAAATATTAAGTAACTGTCATATAACATGTATCGATTCTTAACCAATGTTTTATATTATCACCAATTTGTTATAATTATTTAAAGTGCAGATGTTTTTATTTCTGAAGATCATAAAATTATTGTTCTTAAAATGTTTTGTACTAATTTGGAGCTTTTCTCCCCAGGCCCCTGCTGAAAATGGGCTTCTACCCAGTAGGACTTTCCTGGTAAATAAATGTCAATAAATATATAAACAGCATGAACACAAGGACTACATAACCCATACTAGCTCCTGCCCAAATAAAACCTTCACAACACTAAATTTTCATGTAAAATAAATAAAATGCACTGCTTGTGTAAACTTTATCACAAAAACAGTCCCCAAACTA
The DNA here is from genome assembly GCF_019279795.1 of Protopterus annectens. Lineage (NCBI taxonomy): Eukaryota > Metazoa > Chordata > Ceratodontiformes > Protopteridae > Protopterus > Protopterus annectens. Next base: position 76,608,953 of record NC_056740.1, on the reverse strand, counting down.
GCCAAAGCTAAAAATAACAGTCTCTGGCAGTAAATATACTGAGTTTCTTAAACAGGCAGTCCAGATGAAATAAAAATAAACAGCATTTTTTTCTTTACATATAAATATAAAAAGCCAACATTTCTGCATGTGTGAAGGTTCCCCAAATGGGACTTATCTGCCAGAATGAAGCTGAAGGCTGGCTGCTGCTCTTGTGAAGCCAATGACCTACTCCTTCAAGAAGCGACAAGAAAGTACTGACGTTTCTTCAGTCTGACTGCTGATTTTCACTCCTTATGGCAGAAAGGAAACTTTTGGAAGTTGGGTGGTTATTTTGTCTTGGGAAGACACAACCCATACAGCCTAAAGGCCACTATGGCTCCTTTCTGAAATGTCATCACTCTTAATACCGAGTGCCGAAACAGAAAAGAAATAAGACCACAATTGCAGAAGAGCGAATACTGATCACTCTTCTCCTTTAACCTTTTTTTTTTTTTGCAGTGGGCAAGCTACTCCCTGAACATGTATAAACCAACTCTGAGATTTCTATATCTCAGAGAAAAGAGAATATTCAAAGAAATGGCAGTTTCAGACTTGGTGTACTGCTACTCAGTCTACATATCTTAGGACGCGGCATTATGAGTCCTGATCATTCACATGGCTACCAGCTACTGAAGCAGCGGAAATGATGAACATCCACTATTGCCTGGGCCAGAAGGGAGTAACCACAATGATCTTTGAAGACTCCTTCTTAATCTTTAAAATGACCCTCAATATCAGGCTTCCAAGATGGCTGCAGTAACAGATTAATTTCATCTCTGCCAGTGTAAAAACAGAAACTCGGGAGAGAGAGAGAGAGAGAGAGGGAGAGAGAGGGAGAGAGAGAGAGAGAGAGACTGTAAAGTCATATTTTTGGGTAAATTTCAGTAACTGGCTAGTAAGTGCACTGCCTGGATGCCAGAAAAAAAAAAAAAAGAAATTCAGAGAACCTGAGAGAAAAATCAATCAAAAAAGGTGAGGAAAAATCACTGACTGGGACGAATACCGCAGCTGTTCAGGAAAAAGCAGTGAAATCTCCAGCTTTGGAGCAAGACATTACTTCCAGTAAGCTAGAGGAAAAAATAAGTCAAATGTACTCAGCGCTGATTAAAATAAGCAAAACACTGATGGAGTATATCAACTCAAATAAAAGGCTAGAAAAATGGAAGAAGCTTTAAACAGATTTTCAGATGAAGTGATAAAACTGAAAAAATCAGAGAAATGAAGAAGAGGATGGCTGAATATGAGACTGCTCAAGAAGAAATGTTTAAAAAAATAATAGAATTAGAGGATAGAGCATGTAGGGCAAACCTCAGATTTTTGCTGTACCAGAGAAGCTGGAAGGAACAAACTGCATTCATTTTCTGAAAGCACTAATAAGCAACTGTACTGGTATTCCACAGCAGTTGTTGTTAAATGAAATGGCACATTATGTTCATGCTCCAAACTTGGCCATATGAAAGCGACCTAGAACTTTAATAGTAAATATGCAATCCTACCAGCAGAAGGAGATGATTCTGACAAAACTGTGGCAGAAGGACAAAGTACTAAAAAAGTGGGAGACAGTAGAGTGTTTGTGGAAAATGATTACTCACTGTACACCAGGCAGAAATGTATTCCACTAATCAGGGATGGTCGAGAAGCAGGTGTGAGATTCAAACTGCTGTACCCAGCTATTTTCAGAATATTCTTTCCTGGAGGGACAAAATCATTTTTTGATGCAGAACATGCTAAGGAGGAAATACAAAAGTTTGTCCAATAAAAAAGTGAGCTGTGAAACAGAAGGATATTCTGCTTCTTGTTCTTCTGGTGATAAAGAGCATAGAGAGACTGTGCTAGTGAAACCTTTTCCAATGTTTCAACAGAAAATATTTGAGAGGCAGAAAAATGCACAAAAGTTTACTAGAAGAACTGAGAGTATGTTGGAAATGAAGTAGAGACTGGATCTGGGAGATGGAGATAAACCAAAATAAAACCAGCAACTCAAAAAATTGCAAATAAATGTGGGATTACAAAGCATTAATTATATTTGTGAAACATGACAGAACAAGAAAACATGGAAATATTGGATTATTTTTTACTTTGTTAAACTTGTACGGGACTCTAAAGCATATGCTCTACTTCATGTCATTAAGGTTGGAAGAATATTTAGGAAAAGGGAAGAGGAGAGAGAGAGTTAACTTTTTAAATAAAACAAAATTTTATTCTTAAAAGTAGTATTTTTATGATGCATAATATAATTTCCATATTATAAAGTAAAGTTTTCTCAGTTATTTTCAAGTGTAATGGGGATAACTAAAGCAAACAGGTGCCTCTGTTTTTTCCTTCTTTTCTCTTTCCCCTTCTCAGTCTTAAGAAATGTAGGCACTGCCATGTAAAAAAGAAGAAAAGTCTTGTCAAAAGAACATGATACAAGAAAAATGAATGTTCTTTTTCTCATTCTTGCATATCGGAATGCCTGGATTAAGGTTCTTGGCTTGATCTAGTAGCAAGATTTAAGAGAAAGCAAATAAATAAAAAAGAACATTAAATATAATAAAGCTTTCTTCTAGCAAATAAATACATGCTTGTAGAAGCAACTCTATATATCTGATTCTCATGTCTCCATGGAGACAATCTGATAAAGAGCAATAATAACTGAATACGTTCTTTCACTGGCTAGGAGATAATGTTTTCAAAAGCATTCATGTTTTTTTTTCCTATTTGGGATAGCAATAAAGATAAGCCAAAACCAGACAGCACAAGCTGTACCATGAGTCTTAGCATGGATAACCTTCCTATTAGGTTAATCCAAGTTTGTGAGTGTGGCTGTCAGTTTGGGACAACTGTTTCTATTAGGAGGGTAAAACTTCAATATTTGAAGATGTACATAGTTTTGTGTGTTAGTATTAAGTTAATATGTTTAAGGGTATATTGGGGGATGTATGTTTTTTGTTTGAAGGCTTTCAGTAAAACAAAATGTTTTGCAAGATGTGACATAGGCTCAAATGGATATGACAAGAAACAGCTGTATTAAAGATCAAACTGCCAAACATTAGTGTATGCATGTAACACAAAAGCTGTAACTAAATATTTAACAAAAAAGTTGTTACACATAAAAGGTGGGAATAATAACTTTTTAATATAATGACACTTTCTATAGTATCTTTAAATGTTGATGATCTCAGAGGTATATACACAAAAGAAAGAATAATTAACTGTATTAAAAATGCAGATTAAGAAATGTATGAAAATATTTGCCATGGAAGATGTGAACTCAGTAGTAGGAATTCAGAGTGAATGTACATATTCCTCAAGACACAAAACCTGGGCTAGGCTAGACAGAACTTACATTTCACAGAAACGTGCATTTAATTGAAAATTTTTATACTCATCCAATAACTTTTTCAGATCGTGCACCAATAATAGGTAAAATAAAAATCCAGGGTAATGGAATAAAAATGAGACACTGGTGCTTTCCCATCTCTCTGTTGAAAAAAGGGGAATTTAAGGAATGGGTAGTGGAAATTTTTTCTGAACATATAGCTAGGGAGTAAGATAAAATTAAACTGAAGTTTAAAAAAATAAGGTGGAAATAAAAGAGAGAGAGATGGTTAAAAAGTAACAATAATTGCTTAAAAACTGATAAATGTTAAAGTATTTCAGAATAGAGGAAATCTCACAGAACAAGAAGATGGGCAACTGCAGAATGCTAAATGGAAAGTAAGTATCTCAATAATATGCATGAGTTTAGAAAGATCGCTGTTAAGCACCTGTTTTTTTGATAATAACTCCAGAGCATAAAAACTTTTAGTGCAACAAGTCAGGAAACAGAAAGTAGAAAGGGTTATCATCAAGCTTAGGGAGCCTATAACAAGGAAGATAACAAGAGATCCTATAGAAGTACTAGAAATATTTCAGAAATGTTATTAAAGTCTGTACAAAGCAGAGAAATATGGAAATCAAGTAAAGGTACAAATGGAAATGTTTATGTAAGAATTAAGTATACCAAGGTTAGAGACAGATGAGGCTCAATTACTAACAGGATAGGAGGAGAAGAGATAAAAATGGTGATGTATAACCAATCCACTGGAAAGTCTCCAGGAAGTATTCCTGTGGAAGTTTAGAATCTAGGAGGGAAAACTGATAAATTGTTGGAAGGTTTTAACGGCATTTTAAGAGGAGGACAAGCACCAACATCCTGGAAGAAATTGGTAGTGGCTGTAATACCTGAAGAGGGTAAAGGCCAATGAGATCCAGTTTCATGCAGGCCTATTTCAATCCTAAACCATGATTATAAACTGTTTATGTCTATAATGGCTAAAAGAATGACAAAGATGATGCCAAAATTGATAGATATGGATCAATATGATTTTGTGGAGCTGAGACAAATATTTGACATTAACAGAACACTGATGATCCAGAGGGATGCAGAATGTAAGAAAATGCCACTGTTGTTGGTGAGTCTTGATGCAGAGAAAGCATTTGACAGAGTAAGCTGGGAGTTTATGATTATGGCAGTGGAAGCATTTACATTCCTCGATAAAATTATAAGGTTGATTAGAAGGATATATGAGGGATCGGAGGTGAAATTAAAGTGGGTGGATTCCTCTCTGGTAATTTCTGTTTGAGTAGAGAAACCAGGAAGGGGTGTCCTCTTTCACCTTTGTTATTTGCTTTATATTTAGAAACACTGGCAAAGAAATAAGGGACTCAGAAATTCAAGGATATAATTGGTATGGTAGTAAAGAAAAGTTATCTCTGTTTGCAGATGATATTATTTTATACCTGATAAAACCAGAAAATGACATTTCAGTGTTGTAGAACATTTTGAGGCAGTTTCAAATCTTTTTGGGATACAAAATTAATGAAGCTAAAACAAATTCAATAGCTGTAAATTATGTACCCACACACAAATTGGTTCATCAACATCATTATTTATGGGGACATAATAAAATTAAGTACTTAAGAGTATGTTTATTAGGTCCATGATGATGCATTCCATAGCTTTGCATATCAGACTTGTCAGGCTAATGGGGCGATAGTTCCCAGGTTCTGTAGTTGCTCCTCCTTTATGTAGAGGGATTACTATTAGCAGTGCACCATTCGGAAGGGACAAAGCCTGAGGTGAGGCTGTGATTGAACAGGGCACACAGGTGAGGTGCAAGTTCACTCTGTAGTTCATGTAGAATACAGCCAGGGATATTGTCAGGTCTCATAGAAGCTGTATTCCTGGCCTTGGACAGTGTTGTTTTAACCTGTGCAGCAATAATACTGGGTGCCTGGCAATCTACTGGTATTGTGACTGGTTCTTGGGGGGGGGGGGTAAAGTTGGCACTGAGTCTGCCAAGCCAGTATATTGGCAATATCTGTAGATGGTCCCAAAAATAACCTTTTTATCAAGAAAAGAATTCAAAATTTCGGCTTTAACATCAACAGCAGTTACATGAGGATGCTGTTTATTGACTTAAGTTCAGCATTCAACACAGTTATCCCTCAACAGCTAATCGAGAAACTTGTCTATCTAAGCATCAGCAACCACATGTGCAACTGGATACTAGATTTTTTGATCGAAAGACCACAAAGAGTATGCGTGGGCAAGAATTCCTCAAGAAACATGACAATTAACACAGGAGTACCCCAGGGATGTGTGTTGAGTCCACTATTGTTCACCATACTAATTCACAACTGTATAGCCAGATTTAATATCAATCGCATCATTAAGTTTGCAGATGACACCACAGTCTTGGACCTTATCATTAATGAAGATGAAGGAGCATACAGGGAAGAAGTGAATCTACTGACTGACTGGTGTGCTATGAACAACCTTGATCTCAACATCACCAAAACCAAGCAGATTATAATAGACTTCAGGAGAACCCATCCAGCTCACTCTCCACTCACGATTAATGGAGGGAGGGTGGAAATAGTAAGCAGAAAATTGGTGGGAGTACACCTTGTGGAGGACGTATCCTGGACAATAAACACCAGTCACAAAGTCAAGAAAGCCCACCAACTCCTGCATTTTCTGCAGAGGTTAAGGAAAGCTAATCTATCACCCTCCATCCTTATCGTCTTCTACAGGAGGGCCACAGAAAGCATCCTAAAGAGCAACTTTACAGTGTGGTATGGGGGCTGTTCAGCTGCAGATCAAAAAGCCCTATAGAGGGTGGTGAAGGTCATTGAGAGGATAACAGGCTCCAACTTTCCAGCAATACAAGGTCTATATACGACACATTGCTACAACAGGCCCACAAAAATAACCAGTGAACCTACACACCCTGCCTATGGCCTGCTTACAAGCCTGTCATCTGGCAGATGATACCGCAGAGTACACTGTAAGACAACCAGGTTCAGGAACAGTTTCTCCCCACAGGCGATTAGGTTCTTGAACTCTATGGTGCAATAGAAATTATGAGATGCTCAAAGTTATTTGTTTACATGTCAATCAAGTGCAATATTTATCTGCTAGCTATTCTAACATATCAGAAAATAAGTATGTAATAAATAAATGTGCAATAATCACTCAGCTGCTAAAAACTGTAGACACAATCATTTAGAGTAGTATGTGGTAAAATAACAGTCTAACAAAGTTAATGTTACGTATGTTGCATGTGCTACACATAATTTGTGTGTGTGTAATTGTCATCTCAATATTGAGCTTGACATAAGCAATTTCATTTAGGTTACCCTTGTGGAGTCTAAATGACAATAAAGTTCACTTTGACTTTGACTATGAACAGGTAAATTTGAAGAATGTAACCATGCAAACCTTATTACAGATCCAGTAGCTGCTGCTTTGGAAAAGGCATCAGTTGAGTTATAAGCACACTTCAAACAATATTTGGTTACTTGTGACACATTAGAAATATGTGTATTCAGAAAAGATTTTCCTTCCCGACCACCCCTGCTTTCAACCACTCAACACATCCAAGCACACATCAAATTTCACTTCTCTGGGATTAAGTTTCTCCAATCTATGACTGTTACAAACATTTCTCTGTCATAATATTGAACTGGTAACAATCTATTACAAGTCTTAGTGATTAGAACTTACTTCACAGTACGCTTTTTATTTTATTTTATTCATTAATTAATTGATTTATTTATTGTTGCTGTTTGTGTGTACAATGTTTGTTTTCATACTCTCTGGGACTGACTATCCCTCAGTTAATTTTTGTAATTCTTTTGTTAACAACCAATCATAACCCCATGTCAGCAAGAGAAGCAAAGGTAAACAGTACCTCTCTGTTAGTTTTCAAGTTAAGCCTGGCATTATTTTCTTCTGAGAGAGTAACTGAAATGGTTCACAAAAAAATAAAAGTTATGCACTCACCATAACTATGCACCTGTGTTGTCTGTTTTTATACTTTCTTGATGGATGGATTTCATATATGACCTCAGATCTGACTTTGGCCACTTCTTAATACTTGGACCTGTAGTTCAAACTCCTCCTCTTATCCATAATCCTCATTTCTAGCTAGAATTACTTCAGATTGAGTTTCCCCTCACTTCAGTCTACAGAATATCTAAAACAGCTATCAGGTGGAAACAATACATAGAAGTAAAAACATCCTAGTGAAACAATTACATAAAATAGGAAACAAAGGAGGAAAGACCTGGAGCTCATCAACAGTCAGGTAATGCATTACTCCTCAGGTTGAAATAGGATACTTAGGAATTAAGAAATTCTGAAGTAGGACGAGGGAGGTTGGGAGGTTGAGGAAGGACGAAAACAGACAACAGAGATGCATAGTTATGGTGAGTACATAACTTTTATATTTGATGTTGTCCTTCTTGTCCATTCCTCAACTGAGAGGGCAGGGCCCCCAGCTAGAGAGGCCTCAGGGTGGTCCTCAAGGAAGGATATTCTGGAGCACAGTGGAGTCAAATGCTGCCCTATTCCTAGATAAAACATCCAATATAAGTGAGCAATGAAAGTATGAGTATTAGACCAAGTGGCAGCTCCACAAATATCATCTATAAAAGCTCTGGACCAGAAGGCAGAGAATGTGGCCATATATCTAGCATAGAGAGCCTTAGGAGGCTTAGGAAGTGTCTATCAATTTTCCTTATAGACAAAAGAAATGTAATCAGTGAGCCACTTTGCTAAAGTCACCTTTGAGACCAATTTATCCAGTTTGGATTTTTGGAAAGGAAATAAACAGCCTGTCTGATTTTCTGAAATCTTTCGTTATGTGGATATAGAATCGAAATTACCTATGCACATCTAAAAGGTGCAGCATGTACTCTCCTTCATCTGTAACATTTGGAAAGAAAAAAGGGAGGTTGATGGGTTTCATAGCTGTTTCTGAAGCTACCTTAGGCACAAAGGAAGGATTAGTGAACAGAGACATCCTCTCCTTGTGAAAAAATTAGATATGGTGGCTTAGGAGAGAGGGCCTGGAGTTTTGATACTTGCCTGACCAATGTAACTGCAACCAGAAAAATAGTTTTCCAAGACAAAAATTTCAAGTCTGCTTTGACAGCTGGTTCAATTGAGGAGGGGGGGGGGGGTTGAGTCAAGGCTTGGAGAAGTATATTTAAATTGCAGGGTAAAGTAGGGTCCTTAATTGGGGGTCAGAGTAAGAAGGTACCTTTAAGAAAGGCTTTACATAATCTAGATGAGGCCAAAGAGGATTGGTTATGTCTTACATGAAAAGTGGAGATAGCTGCAAGATGAATCTTTACAGTGGAATAACTAGCATCACTGTTCAATATGGAATCAAGCAAATCTATAATAGCTGAAATGGGTGCTGAAAAGGGATCTAGTTGTCTATGGACAGCCCAGTGGGAGAATTTTTTTCCATTTACTCTTGCACTCCTCTCTTGTAGCCATCAGTGGAAATGGAGAAACTATTCGGTCAGTTTGAGGGTCTTAATGTCTGGGTGAGTTATTCCTGATGGATGACAGAGAAGATCCTAGTTCAGATGAAATGTCCAAGGAGGGTACACAAGAGGAGGCCATAGAAAGGGGAACCATACTTGCTAATCCCAAAAAGCAGCAATGAAAATTATTTTGCACATCTGGTAAGAAGCTTACTGTATAAATTTGGGAATTAATTGTGTACAGGAGCCCGGGGGAGTCTTGGAACTGAGAAGGGAAGCAGAGATAACAGCATGGTTTGCCCCAATGACAAAAAATAATTTCCTCCACCACAGAGTTGAGAGGCCACTCATGAGGGTGTAAAATGAACCTGCTTGTTTGTCTTCTAAAAATCTGGAATTTCCTGGAATATGTGTTGCCAGGAAAAAGCAGATGGAGGAAATTGCCCACTGCCAAACTCTCATTGCTTCTCAACATAGGGTTAGGATTTGGTTCACCCCTGCTTGTCAAAGTACCAAACAGACAACATTTTGTCTGACTGAATGGCAACCATGCCCACAAGGAAAGCACCTTGAAACACCTGCAACACTAATAGGACTGCTCTCATTTCCAAGACAATGATGCAAAGATTAGCCTCCAACTGGGACCAAGTACCTTGGACCATCCTTTCCAAGTAAATGTCCCCCTGACCCTAGTTGGGAAGTGTCTGTAGTCACCATGGCAGTGGGTGGTGAAACAATAAAAGGGCAACCCTGAGAAACTTCTCTTGCTGTGATCCACCATGTGACATGTTTTTTGCAGATTCTGGGGAAGGAAGACAGAGCAAGTGGGAAGCTTGACTCTATAATGCATTTATTCTTGAAGGAGGAAGGCTTGTGATTTGGGTAACAGTGTTCAGATGAGCACCACTGAACACCTAGACTTCAGCAGGGAAGAGTTGAGACATGGCATAGTTCACTGTAATGCCCAGTTGGAGACAAAGCTGGAAAAAGAAGCCCTGGCTTAAATCAGAGAGGCCTAATTGGAGTAAAAATGAGCCAGTCACTGAGATATGGAAACACATGGAATCCTAGCAGTCTAAGGTGAGCTGCAACCACTGCCATGCACTTGGTGAACACCTAGGGGGCTGTGGTGAGACCAAAGGGAAGGGTTCTGAATTGGTAATAACTGTCTCCCAGCTGGAAGTCAATAAACCTCCTGGATTGCCTGTCTATTTTGATGTGATAGCACAGATCATGGAAATATATTCAGCATATCTAATCATCCTTACACAGAAGTGGTAGAATGGAGTGAACCGTGACCATTCCGAACTTGGAGTGTATGACATATCAATTTAAGTTGCTGAGATCCAGAATAGGTCTCAGGTTCTTGGTTTTCTTTGGTACCAAAAAGAAACTTGAATAAGTTCTGAATTCTTGTTGGACTGGGGGGAACCATATGGATGACACTCTTTCCAGCAGTTTTTGTGTTTCTATAGCTGCTTTTCTCTGACTGGATGAAAAGTCTGGAAATTCTGTAGAATGACTGGCAGTTGTAGGGAAAAGGGTAAGAAATAACCTCTGGAAATAATCCTCCACACTCAAGTGTCTTTGGTAATGGCTGTCCAGGTTTATGAATGCAGGGAAAAGTGCCCCCCAACTGCCTACAGAGCACAGCAGAAAAGTAACCCTGGTTTCTTAGAGAAGGAATCTCTAAAACCCTGATTTTGTGGGCCTCCTCTGCCACTAGGATGTCAACTATTACTGGAGTTTCCCCCCTGCCACAAGGGGGATCTGTCTCCATACGAGCCCTAGGAAGAGCCTTGCAACTTCCTAACCACATTTTCCCACCACCCCTCTGATTCTGGGAAAAAGTTCTTTGAGGTGTAGAAAAATGGATCCTTATGGCAGGTAAGGTCTTCCTTTCTTGTCCACTCCTGAACAGGGTTTCCTTAACTTTGGAGCCAAACAAAGCAGATCCATCAAAGGGAGTACAGATGAATGATGACTTGAAAGGCTCCACAAAGTCAAAGAGGGGCATCCAGTAGTCCTGTCTCTTAGCTATTCCTGAGCCTGCAGCTCTCAAAGCACCTTGTGAAGCATGGGAAATGAGTCTCATGGGGCATTCGAATGGGACTGAAGGGTGGCCAGCTGCATAAAAATGGTCTTTTTGTTCTCCATCCACATGGACCCTGAGAGGGTATTGAAAATCTCTTTGATCAAGTTTCTCTGAAATTTTGTGATATGTGCCAAATAGTCCAGTGATCTGAAGGCAAAGGTTGCTGATGTATACATGTACTTCCCAAACCTGCCCAATGCCTTGGATTCTCTATTGGGAGGAATAGACAGCAGAACTTTGCTCAGCAATTGCTTTCATGGTGGCCGCTGCTACCACGACAGCGTCTACTGGGCGAACCTTGCTCCAGTGGGCCCAATCCTTAGGTGCAACCAGATACTTGTCAGGTCTTTTAGGAATTAGTTCTGTGACATTCGAATTCTTCCAAGCCCAGTGGGAGATGAGATCCACTATCTTGTCTTGGCAGATTACTCAGGATGTAGCTGAGCCGGCTCCAGTTGGGTTTATCTGACTCATGGTATAGTCAAGCTGGCAATATTTTTCAGAGCTTCTACAGTGTTTGAGCTCCTCTATCTTTCACAATGCACTGTGGCTACAAAACTCTTCAAACTGAGTGTGCCCTATACCAGGCAGGAATAACTTTGGAAAGGAAGACCCCAGAATAAAAAAATAGGGCAATATATATATATAAGCAATATGAAGGTTTCAGTGGGTCTATAATGATCCTCCAGAAACAGAAAGGAAACTGACAGTTTAGAAAGGGGACTGGAGAGTGGGATGTCAAGATGGATGGAGAGGAATGACAGGGATCTAGCCATTATGGTAAGTATATAACTTTTGTAACCTGTTGTCTCCTTCATTGTCTAAACAGTTGGATCACTGTGTATCATTCATGGGTGGCATCACAGCAGGATACCTTTTAGTACTGTGGAACTTGAAGGATGCTCTATATCTAGAAATCAGATCTATTTTTTAATGTTTGAAAAAGATATGCATGATACTCCAAGTCGCTGCTGCACAGATATCCTCCAACAATGAATGTCTGAAACAGGCAGTGGAACCAGAAGCAGATCTAATGGTTGAAAGGGATAATCCCTTTGAATCATAAGCAAAATCAGTCTGATAGCCATCTAGACAAGGCAACCGTGGAAAAGTACAGTTGTGTACACTTACCATAAATGTAGATCTTCGAGTGTATTCACTGCTGCAGTCATTACATTTGGGTAATCCTGCTGGCAGGTAGCCCTCAGTCGGCCTGAATTCCAAAGTCCTGGGTCCTGCATCGGCTGCTGTCAGCCCCTTCCCTGACGGCAGGTCGTCAAAGGTATAAAAGATGCGGCTGATGCCATTTTCTTTAGTTTTTCTTGCCCCAGATAGCAGGTGCCCCCTTAAAAGGGTAGCCACTATATATGCATATATATATATATATATATATATATATATATATATTACATGCACCAATATAAACTTTACCTTCCTCTACAAGCAAATACACCACATAGGTTGTATAAATCAGAGAAGGAAAGATAGGTTCCATCAGAAGAAAAGGGGGATGGCGGGTGGGTAACCTGGACTGCAACAGTGAATACACTCGAACATCTACATTTATGATAAGTGTACACAACTGTACTATGTTCTTCGTGTTTCACTGTTGCAGTCATTACATTTGGGTAGAGACCCAAAGCTATGGATGGGAGGCTGGGGCTAAACAGCATTAGGAGCGGCTATGAGGCCCTGCAGAACTGCAGTGGCAAAGCCTGCCCTGGATTTAGAGTAGAGTGGCAGATGATATTGCTTTGTACAGGTGTGCACTGAACTCCATGTAGCAGCCTCTAAAATGTCCTTGGTTGGTACTCCCCTGAGAAAGGCTGCTGAAGTGGCTGCAGCTCTGGTTGAATGTGGCCTAATGCCCTTAGGCACTGGCTTGCCATGGTGTAAGTAGCAGAAATGAATGCAGTGGCCTATCCACTTTGAAATAGTCTGCTTTGAGATGGCCTTTCCTTCTGATCCCACAGCATATGCCACTAGTAATTGCTCTGTTTTTCTGAAAACTTTAGTTCTGTCCAAGTAGAATCTAAGCTGTCTGTGTACGTCCAAAGAATGCAGAATTCTCTCCCCCTTGTTCTGTGTATTTGGATAAAAAGTTGGCAGATGAATAGTTTGGTTAAGAGCCACACTGGACACTACCTTAGGCATAAATGTTGGGTTTGTCCTCGGAGAGATCCTGTCTGGATAAACAATTATAAAAGGTTCCACAGCCATGAGTGCCTGTAGCTCGGAAACTCGTCTTGCTGAAGAGATTACTAGGAGTAGAGCTGTTTTCCAAGATAAAAACTTTATATCTGCAGTAGCAGCTAGCTCAAAAGGAGGCAGGGTAAGTTTTTCCAAGACAGAGTTGAGGTCCCATGCAGGCACTGGTGATTTCCTTGGAGGCCTTAAATTTTTGGCTTCTCTGAGGTACTGTTTTAATAAGGGAGGAGAAAAGATTGGTGGCTCTGTATTGTAGTGAGCCAAAATGGCAGTTTAGAAAGGGGACTGGAGAGTGGGATGTCAAGATGGATGGAGAGGAATGACAGGGATCTAGCCATTATGGTAAGTATATAACTTTTGCAACCTGTTGTCTCCTTCATTGTCTCAACAGTTGGAGCACTGTGCATCATTCATGGGTGGCATCACAGCAGGATACCTTTTAGTACTGTGGAACTTGAAGGATGCTCTATATCTAGAAATCAGATCTATTTTTTAATGTTTGAAAAAGATATGCATGATACTCCAAGTCGCTGCTGCACAGATATCCTCCAACAATGAATGTCTGAAACAGGCAGTGGAAGCAGAAGCAGATCTCCTCCACCGACCCTGGAAATTACCGCCCCATTAGCTTGACAAGCCTCATCTGCAAAGTCATGGAGAGGATCATAATGGAACTCATAAATAAAGACATAGGGAACTTGCAGACTTTGGATCCAACCCAGTTTGGCTTTGTCAAAGGCAGATCCTGCCTCTTAAACTTGGTTGACATTTTCGAGACAGTCACCAAGGCCATTGATGAGGGAAAGGCAGTCCATACAGCCTACCTCGACCTGGCAAAGGCCTTCGACACAATACCCCACTCAGGTATCATTGAAAAACTCATCAGCTTGAATGTAAACCCATACATCACAAGATGGGTTGCAAACTGGCTAAGTGACAGAACCCACAGGGTCAGAGTTGCTGGAGCCATGTCAGACTCAAAGCCTGTCACTAGTAGTGTCCCACAGGGCTCAGTCCTGGGTCCACTCTTGTTCGGCATCTACTTTTCTGAAGTACAAGCAAACACAGGAGGGTTATGGCTGACAAAGTTTGCAGATGACTGCAAACTGGGCGCCATAGTCGAAAACACATCTGACACAGATATCCTTCAGAAGGGCCTCACAGAAACGGATAACTGGTGCCAGAGCCATGGCCTAAAGTTAAACGCCAAGAAATGCATAGTCATACCTTTCGGGAAAACAAGGTTAACCCTAGCTACCGTATAGGTGGCAATCCACTGAGCACAGAAGAAGTCATCAGGGATCTGGGGACCCAGGTTGACAGTAGCCTTCGTTTGACACTCATGTTGCTAAAGTAGTTAGGAAAACCTTCTATATTGCCCACCTGATCATGAAGGGATTCACATCTAGATCAAGGGAGGTCATCGCCCCTGTACTCATCACTCATTAGACCTATGATTGAGTACAATGCCCGTTCGGAATGTATCTGATCCGACACCTGCTGCAGCTTGAAAGGCCCCAAAAGTTCCTCACCAAAAGGATAAAGGGTCTCAAAAATATGTCTTATGCTGCCCGACTGAAAGAACTCCAGCTCTATTCAGTCTCATACCGCTTGCTCAGAGGTGACCTGTGCCTGACATATAAGGCCATGTCAAACCCAGATTTGATGAATATGCTTCACCTCAAAAATCTACATCCCTCAGAACCACAAGGGCGGCAGACTTAAACCTCGACACGGTTATAAATAGAACGTGCTGGAGGGACAGATTCATCACCCAGAGACTCCCTATGCTGTGGAACAAAATCCCGGTACATGTGAGGCAGAGCACCTCGATGGCCTTGTTCAAGAGGAATCTTGACCAATGGATGGGAGATCGCAGATATACCCCAGGGATTACTTCAGTGTCACTGCTTGACAGAGGCACAGCAAAATAATAGGCATAGTTTTTATTCAAACTAAAGGGGTGGCGAAAGCCACATAACTATGGGCTAGGCTTATAAATGCCCTTGGGCAGATAGCCTAGTATGAACCTATGAACCTATGACTTTTAATAGATGAAAAAGATAGGCCTTTGTCCAGCATCACAGTTAAGTATTGCAAAATCTGAGGAATATTTGGCACAGCTGTATCAGTTCCTTGTGCTTGGTTCCAAGCACAGAATCTCTCCCATTTTCCAGCATAAGATTTTCTAGTACTAGGCCTTCTGGCCTCCAAAATTACATTTATCACAGCTTTACTGAGAGGTGTGTTTTGTATGACTACATTATCTGCCATGCTGCCAGGTTCAAAGTCCTGAGTTGGCTGTGCAGGATCTGATTGTTTTGCTGGGACAGCAGATGAGGTATTTGAGGTAAGGTCCAAGCTGGGCATTGAGACAAGTTCTTTAGGATTGGAAACCAGTACTGGCGGGGCCAGTCTGAGGCAATCAGTATAATTTTTGGCTTCTCCTGTCTGACCTTTAGGAGTATCTTGGGGAGGAGAGGCAGTGGGGGAAAGGCATATACTGATAGGTTTTTCCAGCTGGAAGATAGGGTGTCCGCTTCTCCATGCTTGTCTGTGATAAGTCCTTGTGCACAATCTTTTTAGTTGGTAGTTGTGAGGGGAGGCAAATAGATCTATGTCCGGGCATCCCCATTTCCTTGTTATCATGATCCACATGGACCCTGAGAGGGTATTGAAAATCTCTTTGATCAAGTTAAACCTGCCCAATGCCTTGGATTCTCTATTGGGAGGGATAGACAGAACTTTGCTCAGCAGCAATTGCTTTGGGGGCCACTACACAAACTGCAGCATCTACTGGGCCTGGGCTTTCCAGTAGGCAGGCAACTTAGGTGCAACCAGATCCACTATCTTGTCTTGGCAGATTACTCAGGATGTAGCTCAGTCAAGCTGGCAATATTTTTCAGAGCTTCTACAGTGTTTGAGAGCTCCTCTATCTTTCACACTGTGGCTAAAAACTCTTTCAAACTGAGTGCCCCTGTGTATACCAGGCAGGAATAAAACTGACAGTTTAGAAAGGGGACTGGAGAGTGGGATGTCAATATGGATGGAGAGGAATGACAGAACACTGTGTATCATTCATGGCTGGCATCACAGCAGGATAGTACTGTGGAACTTGAAGGATGCTCTATATCTAGAAATCAGATCTATTTTTAATGTTTGAAAAGATATATGCATGATACTCAAGTCGCTGCTGCACAGATATCCTCCAACAATGAATGTCTGAAACAGGCGGTGTGAAGCGAAGCAGTCTCTAATGGGTGTGCTTTTTGGTTGAAAGGGATAATCCTTTGAATCATAAGGTCCTGCATCGGCTGCTATGCAGCCCCTTCCCTGCAGGCAGCTCGTGGTATAAAAGATGCGATCGCGGCTGATTTTTAGTTTTTCTTGCCCCAGATATCAGGTGTATATATGCATATATATATATATATATATATATATATATATATAAATACATGCACCAATATAAACTTTACCTTCCTCTACAAGCAAATACACCACATAGGTTGTATAAATCAGAGAAGGAAAGATAGGTTCCATCAGAAGAAAAGGGGATCATCTATGATAAGTGTACACAACTGTACTATGTTCTTCGTGTTTCACTGTTGCAGTCATTGTAGAGTCCCAAAGCTATGGATGGGAGGCTGGGGCTAAACAGCATTAGCAAAGCCTGCCCTGGATTTAGAGTAGAGTGGCAGATGATAGTGCTTTGTAAAGGTGTGCACTGATAGCCATCTAGACAAGGCAACCGTGGAAAAGTACAGTTGTGTACACTTACCATAAATGTAGATCTTCGAGTGTATTCACTTCTGCAGTCATTACATTTTTTCTTTAGTTTCTCTTGTCCCAGATATCAGGTGATATATATATATATATATATATATATATATATATATATATATATATATATATATATATATATATATATATATATATATATATATATATATATATATATATATATATATATATATAAATACATGCACCAATATAAACTTTACCTTCCTCTACAAGTAAATACACCACATAGGTTGTATAAGATAGGTTCCATCAGAAGAAAAGGGGATGGTGGGTGAATACACTGAACATCTACATCTATGATAAGTGTACACAACTGTACTATGTTCTTCGTGTTTCACTGTTGCAGTTATTAGTCCCAAAGCTATGGATAGGAGGCTGGGGCTAAACAGCATTAGGCCCTGCAGAACTGCAGGCAAAGCCTGCCCTGGATTTAGAGTAGAGTGGCAGATGATAGTGCTTTGTAAAGGTGTGCACCGAACTCCATGTAGCAGTCTCTAAAATGTCCTTGGTTGGTACTCCTCTGAGAAAGGCTGAAGTGGCTGCAGCTCTGGTTGAGTGTGGCCTAATGCCCTTAAGCACTGGCTTGCCATGGTGTAAGTAGCAGAAATGAATGCAGTGGCCTATCCACTTTGAAATAGTCTGCTTTGAGATGGCCTTTCCTTCTGATCCCACAGCATATGCCACTAGTAATTGCTCTGTTTTTCTGAAAACTTTAGTTCTGTTCCAAAGAATGCAGAATTCTCTCCCCTTGTTCTGTGGATTTGGATAAAAGTTGGCAGATGAATAGTTTGGTTAACAGCCACACTGGTTTGTCCTCAGAGAGACCCTGTCTGGATAAAAATGATAAAAGGTTCCACAGCCATGAGTGCCTGTAGCTCAACTCTGAAGAGATTACTAGAGTAGAGCTGTTTTCCAAGATAAAACTTTATATCTGCAGTAGCAGCTAGCTCAAAAGGAGGCAGGGTAAGTTTTTCCAAGACGCACTGGTGATTTCCTTGGAGGCCTTAAAAAAGATTGGTGGCTCTGTATTGTAGTGAGCCAAAATGGCAGAGGCATGACTTTTAATAGATGAAAAAGATAGGCCTTTGTCCAGCATCACAGTTAAGTATTGCAAAATCTGAGGAATATTTGTTCCTTGTGCTTGGTTCCAAGCACAGAATCTCTCCCATTTTCCAGCATAAGATTTTCTAGTACTAGGCCTTCTGGCCTCCAAAATTACATTTATCACAGCTTTACTGAGAGGTGTGTTTTGTATGACTACATTATCTGCCATGCTGCCAGGTTCAAAGTCCTGAGTTGGCTGTGCAGGATCTGATTCTCCTGTCTGACCTTTAGGAGTATCTTGGGGAGGAGAGGCAGTGGGGGAAAGGCATATACTGACAGGTTTTTCCAGCTGGAAGATAGGGCATCCGCTTCTCCATGCTTGTCTGTGATAAGTCCTTGTGCACAATCTTTTTAGTTGGTAGTTGTGAGGGGAGGCAAATAGATCTATGTCCGGGCATCCCCATTTCCTTGTTATCATGCTGAAGACTTGTGGATCCAGCCGCCACTCGTGGGGATCCATGAGGTTTCTGCTTAGTTCGTCTGCCAGAGTATTTTTCCTTCCTGGCAGGAATTGTGCCTGCATATGTACTTGGTAAGTCAATGCTGTGTCCCACAAAGTCATGGCTAATCGGCAAAGGGAGTAAGAATGTGTGCCCCCCTGCTTGTTTATATACCACATGACCGTGGTGTTGTCTGTCTTTATCAGTAGTTGTCCCGGATGAAGTAGGTCCTTGAAGGCTGTCAGGCATACCTCTCAACCTGTAAACATCAAAAACCTGGACAAGGCCCATGAAAAATAGGTACAAATCTGTACGTTGATTAACATACAATTTGCAGAGAATATGATGAACCTTTTATTGGTGAATTGCAGTATGTGGGTTTTGTGGTAAAAAGTAGGCATTTAATGATAGGCAATATTCCACCGGGCTGCTCTTGAGTTTGCCACCCTTCCTCCCTCACACAAAATCATGGGCAATTGGCCCCCCATAGTCTCCACCTGCAGCCATTTGCTGTATGGCAGTGGCACTGATAATACAGATGAGCAAATGTTACCTTAAAAATGTCCCTAAGGACCTGACCTGGCACAGAAAATACTTTGAGACAGTTCTCAGACACCTTCATGTCCAGTGCAAGCAAAACAAACAGGAACAAAGGAAGAGCCAGAAATTGTTGCTTATCTTATGCAGAGATCTCAGACTGTTCCACAAGGAATGGTGCATGACTGGACTGCTTAGTGAAATCTACTTTGTCACAACAAAACACAAGGGCTCAACTCATTTAGTCAAAATGAAGTGGCTTATTAATGGTAAAGATACAGCACTCAGCTCTGTATGTCAATGAGTATTTCCAGCCAAAAGTTACAAATGATGCATGTAAAAAATAAAAATAATGTTGCCAAATCTCAAAGGAAAGATCATAACTCCTCATACCACCCATATAACAAATTTGGACCACTTTACAAGTCTTAATGACTCAGTCCTTCTGGCCTCTACTCACACAGCAAACACCAATGAATAGTTTGTCATCCAGCATTTTTCATAATTCAGTCTGTACCATAGGCATAAGATAAAATCATACAAAATTTAAATTTTAGCTGCATCAAAATATCATGCTATCTGATATCAAAATCTCTGCAGTAAAGAAAGAGTAAAAAGCCTAATCCATAATGTTGAATGAATTCTATCATTCTACAAGCACAATAGTAATTTTATTCAGTGAATAACTGAGAGACTGTACTATTGTAGACAAAGAAACATACCCAATGAAAACACATGGGGATTTTCAGGAATCAAGACACCCACTTCACCCTCAACCAAAGGCATATTTTGTATCACAGGCCCATGAATTGGTAGAATTTTGGCATCACATAGTGTCATTCTAGGATACACATTTCTGAAGCAACCAAAAGAAATAAGCTACAACAAACTAACAGAGTACTGGACAGTAACAATATTACTGTCACCAATACTAAAACACACATTTGCAAAGTCTAGTTTAGAGTGATGTGAGTTCAATATCACAATGACAACACTTCAAACTGCAACAGATTCAGTCAGTGACAAAGCTGGAAACCAAAAGCAATCCAGATTTGTTTTCCATTGAATTTAAGGCAGCTTTACAAAATCTGTTTTTCTCCTTACTCACTCTTCATTTTAATTTCATCTGCTACCCTATGTTGTTGCTACAACATTTATTCTACTTATAACTTGCACATACAGAAGGATATGCTTTGATGCATTGATATACACATAAGCAATTTAGTTTGGGGACTAGATGCAACGCAGAAAAATAAAGGCACTTACTCTCAAGAAGACTTATTTAGGGAATGCTTAATCAGCAGTACAATTCAATATCTAGAACTGAACACTGAAGTCCATCTTTCACTGCAATACACAGTATGTGCTTTTAATCTACGCGACGACTGAATATAGAATCTACAGATCTGAACCAGCCCCTAACAAATAACCTCTGTCAATGTAACACCCAGGTACAAAACACAGAACTTGTACCCACTGTTTGATAGCTTAAGTCATTGATAAACTTTGAAGCCAAACAACCTAACTGCTTGTGTTGCTGAAGCAATTGACAACAGGGGAACATAACTGGGGAGGCATAAGTATGAAAGCACACGTACC
Organism: Protopterus annectens; assembly: GCF_019279795.1. Taxonomy (NCBI): domain Eukaryota; kingdom Metazoa; phylum Chordata; order Ceratodontiformes; family Protopteridae; genus Protopterus; species Protopterus annectens. Next base: position 76,588,343 of record NC_056740.1, on the reverse strand, counting down.
AAATTCAAACCAAACAAGCTAATTTTCTTTCTGTAAAGATTTCTTGCCTGGTAAAGTCCTGCAAAGCTTTCACGGCTGTTATTAAGTCCCCAAATGCCAAACAAGCCGATTTCCTTGCAAACCTTTCCTGACTGTTACTACACTGAGTGCTGTAAAAGATAATTTATTTGCAGATTTGTAGCCGGAAGCTCAATTCCGACTGGCTGATAGCCTAATGACGCCATCGCAGCACCGAAAATGGGAAAAAATAAGACGGAATCGTGGCACCCCTTCATTTGGACCCCAAAACTCGGTAAAAACCGAGTAAATCGGTATGGTTGGGAGGTATGCTCAGGGCATTCTGAACAGCTAGCATCTCTTTTTGATTGATATGTAGATGCATTTGGGTTGAGGACCATGTGCCCTGAATGCATCTTTCTGCCATGTGGGCCCCACAGGCATAATCTGATGCATCCGTTGTTAGCGTCTGCCTGGCTGGGGGTAATGTGAATGGCTGTCCCTTGGTTTGGTGACAAGCCTTTGCCCACCATCAAAACTCCTGTTGTAGGCAGGGAATGAGAGTAATCATTGTTTCCAGGCTGTGGCAATGTTGAGTCCAAACACTTTTTAGGTACCATTGAAGTTTCCTCATATGCAGTCTTGCATATGGAATTAGTTGGATGCAGGATGCCATGAAGCCCAAAGCCTGCAGAATTTTTCTTGCAGATAGCTGGGCCTTTGTTGCCAACATGTTGAAATAGGTAGTCAGTTGCCTTTGTTTGTCTGGCGTGAGATAAGCCAACTGGGCAGTTGTATTTAAGCTTGCACCCAGGAATATTATCTCTTGAGAAGGTACTAGTTTTGATTTCTTTTCATTGACTGTGTACCCTAGGCATGTTAGAAGTCTTTTCACAAATGCCAGATGCTGTAGAAGAATGTCCTTGTTCTCTGCTTGAATTAGGCAGTCGTCCAAGTAAGGATATATTTGTATTCCTCTTTGTCTGCAGAATGCAATTACTGGTGCCATGCACTTTGTAAAGACCCTGGGCGCAGTAGATAAGCCAAAGGGCAGTGCAGAGAATTGGTAATGCATTGAGCCAGCCTTGAAGCTGAGGTATCTTATGCATAATTGTCTGATTGGGACATGCCGGTATGCCTCTTTTAGGTCTAGAGTCACCAGCCAAGTGTTCTTGCCCAGCATGGGCAGAAGCTGCTGCAAAGTCATCATCTTGAATTTTGGTATATCCAGGAATGTGTTCAGAATACATAGGTCCAGTACTGGTCTCCAGGCCTTGTCCTTTCTGGGTACCAAAAATAGTCTTGAGTAAAATCCTTGTCCCTGCTCTTGCTCTGGTACTTGTTGAATGGCCCCCATGTCCATGAGGGATGAGACTTGTTTTTGTGCCTCTGCCCACTGATTTTTTTGGCAGATCTGGCCAGCCGTTTGCCTTTGGCAGGTTATGGAAATGAACTTGTACCCTTGAGACACGATATTTAGAACCCACTTGTCCTGGGTTATAATGTGCCAATTTTGAGAAAAAAGTGCTAATTTTCCCCCTAAGAGTGCTACCAGGAGATAAGTGCTTGGTGCAGGCAGGGGGAAGTCATTGGGACTGTTTCCTGTATGGTTGTGATTTGTCTTCAACTTTGGAGGTAGATGCACCCCATTGCTTTGACCTGTAGGAACCTTGCGCCTGGGTTCCGCCTCTAGGGTGTCTGGGTCTGCCCCTTTGAGGTCTGTCTGACACAGGAAAGGACCAATTCTTTGTAGGCCAGTGTCTACTAAACCTAGGTGGCTGTACTTGTAAAAAATCTTTGACAGTTTGCATAGATTTAGCTTTGTCCTACATTTTCTTTAACACCTCCTCTGCCTTAACACCAAACAATGTATCATGCTGTAAAGGTGCATCTAATAATTTAACTTTGACATGATCAGGCAGATTTTGTTCCTTTAACCAAGCATGTCTCCTAATTACAGAAAGAATCAAAACCACATTGCAAAGTATGCTTTCCAACTTGTTCAGCTGCATGCAATAAATCCTGCATGTCCTTGTTTTCTGCACATTCAGAGTTTAATAACATTTTCTGTTTAAGCAATGCCATGACATGTTGCTGATATTTGAGCATATGAAACTGACAGTTTAAGGCCCTTATAGCCAAGGTAGCAGATGTGTAAACCTTTTTTCCCCATCTATCCAGTGCCCTAGAATCTGTGTCAGAGGGGGTAGGGTTTTTTGCAGCGGAAGCCTTAACTACTTTGGGACCCTGTGAAATAGTTTCTGGGTCTGCAGCAGGGTTTTTAAAAAGGAATTTATGAGAGTCAGGAACCCTGTAGTATCTGTCTGGCTTAACAGGAGCTGGAGGTAAGGGTCAGGGGTAAGACTAGACTCCGAAAACACATCATCTACAATATCTAACACAGGTGGAATGGCTAGTGGCCTGTGTTGAGGTAGTAAAAGGAAATCCCTGAGCCTCTTTTTAGATTCTGAAAAATCTTGGCTCTCCCAGTGAAAATGCTCCCTCATGGTATGCAAGGTTTCCCCAAAAGAATAGTCCTCTGGAGGAGAAGCTGAAGGTATAGATTCTTCAGCATCAGAATCCTCATGGGGGGGAAGAGAATATTCCTGATCAGAAGAGGAATCAGAAGAAATAGAAACCTGGTCTGAAGATTCATAGTTAGTCTCTTGCCTAGGCCTTTTATCACGAGGGGGATAGGAACCCCTGATCAAAGTAATTAAGTCTTCGGCCATTTTGAGCATCTGTTTTTTGGGCATAGAGGCCTGTCCAAGTGGCTTTTCAGCTTGTTTCTTTGCTTTAGAAGGTGCTTTAGTCCTTGCCTTTGATGCTGAGGTTGGTTTAATGTAAAGATGTTTAGGTCTGAATACACCCTCAGAAGCCGGTGCCTGCTCAGCGGCTCTGGACCCATCTGAAGGAATAGTATCCGAGCCTCCAATACCTTGAGTTTCCAGCGGCATGGCCGACTCCTTGTGGGAGTCGGTAGCGGCCTGCGACTCTAAAGTAGCGGGCGGCAAGGGCTGAGAAAGCGCCTCACTGAGAACCGGCGACTTACTTAGGAGAAGCTTCGTCGTCTGTTTTGGGCCTCAGCTGTCGATCTCTCTCCTTTTCTTTGTGTTTTTTTGTGAGCTCCGATAGTTGTATGGCTATCTGACGACATTTCTGGATAATTAAACCGGCGTCCAAAAAAGTTTAAAGCAAAATCATACTGACGCTTAATAGCACGTTGGTTAAATCTAGCACAAAACCGACAACCAGAAACGTTGTGATCAGGGCCTAGGCAAGGAATACAGTAAGAATGAAAGTCCTTATGAGGTATTTGCTTTCCACAAGAAATACAATTATTTACTTTTTCTGACATCGGTCTGGAGTAAGAAAAAAGTTTCCCCAACGGGGTACTTAGCTTTACTGAAGACTTCGGATCTGAAACTCAAACACGAAAATCTCAGGAGTCGGCTGACTGGCACTTGCGAACTGCTTCTGCTTCGGGAACCGCTCAGCAAGAAAGATTAAAAAAAATGGTGTCGGCCGCATCTTTTATACCCCTGACGTCAGGGAAGGGGTGACAGCAGCCGACGCAGGACCCAGGACTTTGGAATTCAGACCGACTGAGGGCAACCTGCCAGCAGGATTACCCAAATGTAATGACTGCAACAGTGAAATATGAAGAACATCTTCAGGTCCTTTTTGGCTTTGAAAAATAGATAAATAATTGGCCATCTTGTTGAAAGAATTTTTTGTGATGCAAATAAAACCTCACAGATTAATAAGTGAATACTACTCTAACAACCCCAGGGTGCCTTTTTAAGCCTACCTATGCTTCCCAAATATATATGACAAGTTTTGATACTCTAGGGATATTTTAAGGGGTATACGTAGGCATGGGCATGGGTGGTCAAGCATGTCTATTACAGACGAAGGTGCCACACCAAGGGTCAGTTTTTGATTCCCCATCCACTGGTCTCTAAGTTACAACTGAATTGGTTTAGGGAAGAATTCTGATTCACATGGATGGGAAGCCTAGTCCAGAGAAGAGGGGAGACTCTGAGACACATACATGTTCCTTCGGCATGTCCTATTTATATTGCAGCAGAGGTTTAAGTCCCTACATCAGGTAATTCTGATCTCATTTGTTTTGCAGATAGGTTCATAGGTTTATACAAGGCTATCTGCCCTAAGGCATTTATAAGCTTAGCCCAAAGTTTTCCTTATATGAAAAAATACTGTGCCCATTAGTTTGTTGTGCCTCTGTCCAGCAGTGACACAGAGATGATGAGTGACAGAGAGATGTACAACTGGTCAGTCAAGTAGGGATTACAGGATGCTTTGTAGGGAAGGCATAGATCACTTCTCAGCAACCTCTAGGAGACAAAGCACAGGGATGTGGCTTTGAGGCAGTCTGTGTAGGGCATGGTGTTTAGACTCCACTAAAAAATATCCCCTCTGTTAATATAATCAGAGAAAAATTCAGGCAAATGTATGGCTTGCTTTAAGGCTGACTCCATGGCTACCTTAGGCACAATGGTAAGATTAGATGTAATAGTGACTCTGCCTTTGTGGAAAAACAAAGGTGCTTGCAAGACTGTGTTTGTAGTTTAGAAGTTCACCTGAGGTCACTGCCACTAGAAATAAGGTTTTCCAAAAAAAAAAATAAAACACAATAAATATACAGCAGAGGCAGGATCAAAGTGTGTGTGTGTGTGTGTGGGGGGGGGGGGGGTTGTGTGACAGCTTGTAGCATCAAGGTAATGTACCAAGGTGGAGTTGGATTTTTCATAGAATGCTTTAACAAAAATGTACCTTTAAAGAAAGCATTGCATACCTTTAGCGATGCTATAGGCAAAGCATCTGATCCCACGTGAAGTTTCCATATAGCTGCTAAATGGACTTTACTAATAGAATAACTTGTACACAACTGGAAAAGAACTGATAGATAATTGACAATACATGGTGGGTGAGCAGAAAATGGGTTAAGTCACTTATCTAATGCACATATGGAGAACCTCTTTCATTTACTATCTTAGATTTTCTGAGAGGAAAGTTTCTGTGAAGCTGTTAAAATATGAACCACTGTAGACAGGAAGAACAAATTGTATGCCATCATTGGAACTGGACAAACCATGCAGTTAGTTTGAGGGACTTGATGCCAGGATGAGGCTTGCCACATGGGTGAGACAAAAGATCTGTACTGAGATCCAAGACACAAGGAAATTGCAGAAGATGAGACCACAGGTAGAGGAACCAAACTTGTTGGGGCCAGAATGCAATGAGAATCACCATTGCCTTGCAGCTAGAAGCTTCCTGTATGAATTTTGTTAAGAGTTGAACATGGAGAAAGACAAACAAGAGGCCAAATAGCCAGGCATGGACCACAGCTACCCTTGGTGAATGGCTCTAATGAAGGATGAGGACAAAGCAGATAACAACACTTGCTGGAAGATGCAAAGAGGCAAAGCAAGGCTGGCCCCACTGACTGAAAATTTTCATCACCGCTACGTTGTTGAGGGACCATTCATAAGGCATGAAATGCATCAACTCAGCTTGTCCATTATAATACTGATCTGACCTGGTATGTACATTGCTATGAGAAAGTGTTCTGAAGACATTGCCCATTGCTAAACGCTCATGGAGGGTATGAATGGCTTCCCTTCTGTTTGCTGATACACCAAACTATAGAAATGTTGCCTCTCTGGATGGACATCTCACTATGGGGAGGGGGCCCTGATGTGCTTGCAATGTTAGGAGGACTGCCCTCAACTCTAGAACACTGTAGTGAAGATGGGCCTCTTGACTGTTCTACATACTCTGGACTGCCTCCTCTAGACATATCCCCCACCCCAATGGGGATGCATCTGTAGTCACAATAGCCATGGAAAGGGGATGAAGAAATGGATGCTCCAGTGACACAAAGGGGGAAATTATCCACAAAAGCATATGGAGGACAACCTGTCTGGGTGTTGAAAAGGAAGAATCAACAATGTTGGGAGGGTGGCCTAATGGTTAAGGTGTTTGCCTTGCAAACACAAGGTGCAGGGTTTGAGTCTCACAAGGGATAATTGGCTAGGCTTAAAATGGCTCACAAGGGCAGTAAGCCTAGTACCAATCTATGAACCTATGTATATAGATATATATATATATATATATATATATATATGAATAAATCTATGAACCTATAATGACCATTGCACTGAAAGGTCTTCTGTAGAACCTTCATAAAGAACCTTGCGTGAAGAACCAGGGTTATTGAAGTCACCATTGATCCTAGCAGATGGATCAAAGATGCTAGTGGCATGGGAGAACTGGGTACTTCTCGAGCCAATAAGTGAAGAGAAGTCAACCCTGACAATGGCGCACTCACAATTTGTGATACTATGCCGAGATCTCAACCTATGAAGTCCCGTTACTGAGAGGGTTGAAAGGCTGATTGTTCATTGTTTATGGAGATATCCAATCTTTACTTGCTATTAGCCATTCTGAATTTCTACAGAGCACACTCAAGTCCCCCTTTCCCCAGTAAAGGAAGAATGCATTGCAGTGTAACCATATGGAACTTAGTTTTCTTTACAAATGTGTTTTTAACTTGTCAAGATCCAAAAAGGGCCTGAGGTCCTTCTTACTCCTTATAACTAAAAAGAATGATGAGAAGACTCTGGATTTTTCTGTAGTCTGGTAGGACCTCCTGGATGACTCCCTTCTTCTAGCAGCCAGGATGTTTTGTTGGCTGTGGCCCTTCTTTTTCCAGAGTAGAAGATCTAAAAGGGTCTTAAGGAAGTGATTGGTTTTGACTGCTACATAAAGAGATAAACTTCACTTATATTGGAAGAAAACTGCTTAAGTGGAGTGCTAGAGATTTTTGTCTGACCAGAAAGATGGCAAATATGATCTAGGGAATGCTGCTAACACAGAGAGCAGCTTGAAGTGCTAGAGAAGCTCCAAATACGATTGCTGTTTTGGAACTCCATGAGGCAGATAATCCAAATGCCAAGACAGATGAAGGAGACATCATAGGATCCATCAGTTGTGTGAGATGCACGCATAACCACAAAACTTCAGCAGTGAAAAGCTGAGATCTGAATATTTCTGTATGAAAAAGTCCAAACAGTAATTGGTAAAATAAAGTTCAAATATATAGTTATAACAAGTAAACCAAAAGCAGCCTACCTGTGCTGCTGCATAAATATTTAGTGTAGGCAGTTATATATGACTGTGTCTCTTCATGGTAGAAGTATGGTAACACCACTCAGATGTCTGCACCACCACTTGACACAGACAAAGAAGAAAAGAAGGCTATATAAAATTAGATGAAAAGCAGGTGGTAACACAGATATCGAAATAGTCACCATAAGAGCCAATGCTCAAATACTAGCTCTATTGCTGCAGAGACTCCTAATATAAATATGGAGTATTTAAAAGTAGATCTTAATGTCCTATCTTGATCTTCTGCAGTTGGACATTCCTGGGGGTGTGTGACTGCAGTCTTCATCCATGGCCATAAGATGAAGAAGAGCTATTAAAAAAGACTGTTATACACACCACACCACACCCTATTTTGCAGTACTCAGAAAATAATAAAGTATACTCACAAATACTCTTGGGGAAGGTTAGAGGACCTTGAAAGTCTAAACCAACCTATGTAGAAGTACACACAAAAAACATGTACTTACTGAAACACTAAACATCTCTCCAAATACACATCTAAGGAGGGTAAAAATGAAACATTTTAAAACACCAAGAGTTAATTTTCTGTCTTATAATAAAAGATAATTATATGTAAATCTTGAAAGTGGCACAGAACTAACTATGCATGGCGACTACCATACCCAAGTATGATGAAGGAACAGGGAACAGAGAAATACCATCCTGCAGCAATAAATTCACAGGTTCACGTGCAAGTATTAGGCAATCAGTCTGCAAACCATTACATGTCTAGCCAATAACCCATATTCACAAATTTCCACCAGCCTCACAAAGGGCAGTACAAGATAGATTTGGGAGAATATGAGGCTGCCCATCCAATTATCTAGGTTTACTTTGAAGGTGGCAAGTGTGCTACTCTGTTTGCTTGTTCCAGAGGTGGAGGATAAGTTGGGAATGGATATGAATGTAGCATTTCAACTTTTCTCATTTATTTGTTGATGAAGATTTAGTTCCTTTAACCTGGCATATGAGGAACCATTGATTCTATGAAGGACTAGAAAGTCAACTTGGATTGGACCTTACATGACTCAAAAGGCTTGACACAGATGCTCATGGAGGAGTCTATAAGAAATCAAGTATAGAGTGAGTGATGCCTGTCTGTCCTCATACCTAATAACGAACAGTCATTTGCAACCTTAGCTAAACAGGAAAGGGCCAAACACTGAGCCCTGTGGTACACGACTGGTTACTACTTTGCTTTCAGAAGTGGTACCCATCAGCCTATCAAACAAGCAGTTAGCTATCTTCTGCACAAAATATGCAGTCCAGATTTACAAGTTTGTCAGCAATGCCTCCAAGGGGAATTGTATCAAAGACCATGGTCAGGTCCAGATTTGCTGTATTTACTGTGCAACTCCTATCCACTGCTTTTGTGACCTTTTCAAAGAAACTAATGAGGTTAAAGTGGCAGAACCTTCCTTTCACAAAGATGAACTGATGAGGGTCTAGGGCTAACAAATTTTCAATCCCCAGATTAATGATGTCTGAGATAATATGTTCCACAGCTTTACATGTGAGGCTAGTGAGACTAATGTGTCTATAGTTACCAGGATCTGTTGTTGGGGCATTCTTGTGCAGCAGCAATAGAATGGCTATTTTCCATGCTTCGGGAATGTAATCAATGGAGAGACTTACAGTAAAGAAGTAGTGCTTCAGACATACCATACCTGGTACTGATAATCAGGCAACATGATATGTTATACAGGCCCATGGATGACACGATGGGAAATGTTTTGCTAACTAAATTAACAATATTAAATTTTTTTTGACAGTGCTGATAGGACTAGTTCCACATTGATTAAAGAGGGTGGCTATGGCTGGGGAATTTGTGGAATAGTGATAACGCCAGATGGAGTTGATTTTGCACCAAATTATTATTCAAATATCTACAGTCAAGGTCAGTACAACAGCACTACTGTGCTGTGCTCACCATCAGGACAACTGATTCAGAAGCTCATCAGCAGAAGACCGCCAAGCAGTGTAGCCTCATTTTCAGAAAGAGAGGCTGGACTATAATTCAGTTTGCAGGACTCTGAAGTTGCAGATGCTAACTGTACTCTGCCTCTAGAATGGGCATCAGAATAGTAGTACTTACTGAAAGCATGACTGGATGTCAAAAGTGGTACCTTCAAAACCTTTTGGGCAGATACATCTTTGAAAAATGTGGCAGAAATAGCTTCTGACATGATAAAGGGAGTTTTAGCCTCTCCAATCAAAATCACTTGGAAAAGATCATTCTGGTGACTGGACAACCATGTTTTCCTTTTATAAAAGGTACAACTAAGCAAAATGTGGTTTAGTATTCTCATTATACTTTATCGGAATTAGCTGTGTACAGATACAGCAGGCAATGTTTTCTTATAATGTTTATGAAAGAAGAGAGGCAACTGGATAGGTCAATATAATTAACTAATACTAATTAGTAATTTAATACTACTAATTAATTTAACCACAGTTTCCCATAAAATTAACAAATAACGTCTCACCCAGAAGTAACAGACCTGAACATCACAAAGCAAGCTAATTATCAACCCCAGTAATTCCAGCATCATGTTCTTTGGTAATACTCAAAAACTGAAGACTTGCACTCCAATCTCCCTCTGAAAGGCAACTCTCACACCTCTATTCTAGTAGTCACCATACAAAAACACGTGGGTGTTCATGTGATCCGTCATTGTCATTTTCCCCTCATAAAGACAAAACTCTTAGTCTACTGAGACTATATTAAAAGAATTTTCTGCTGCTTCTCCCCTGTTGAATGCAAATGTATTGCCAGAAATTAATAAACAAATGAAATGTGACCTTGCTGTACTGTGCTTCAGTCAGGCATTAACACATAAAAACTCTAAATTGCAGAAAACAAAATCTGCAGATTCATACTACTACACAGACTAATCCCACTACTGTTATCTTTTGAAGGCCTGTATGTAGATGGTTACCTGTCCAAAGCAGAGCAAATTTGTCACTCAGTATACTCGCATTTAAACTAACTAATCTAGGCTTCTGTTCATGCTTAAAAAACTCACTTGATTATAGAACCACACCCTGACTCAATGTGAAAGCACCTTCAGCAATCTCTGCTACTTGGAACCATTTCCCAAGTTTTGTGATGCTGGTTAGAAACATTAAAACTTTTGCTTTGCTACTCAGCATCTACTAATAATAGTTTCTGAACATTGGTAGCAAACTGCATCCCTCCCCTTTCAAGTGAAAGTACTGAAACAGTGTAAATATGCAATAGTTTCTCTTCTAGTACCATCTGCTAACACTGCGTGATTACTGCTAACATTGCCTGTTTATAATTGCACTTTTATCACATATATCATTGCTTTTGATGTTTCTTTTGTTTTATTTTGTCTTGCCATGTAAGAGTTCTTATGCTTGTATGCATTATACTTATTCTGTAATTTCGCTGTTCTGTGGGCCAGGGTCATCAGACCAGCCTTCTTACCCAGTCAAGAAACTGTAAATAAATAAAATCACATAAAGTAAGATGTCCTGCTATTCATTACAGTACAACAAATAATAATGGTTTCCAGCTCTTTTCTGTATTTTATTAGTTCCTGCTTTACATCTTCCAATTCCTTAACTAATTTTCTTAAATCAGTAGGTGATCAAGGTGCATGGGGATAGCTTCAATCTGCAAGAGACTGGATATTTGGGAAACAGGCATCTGATTCATGGGTCTCCCTTTTCTTGCCACTCATCCTTGATTCTTAGCACCATCAGATAGTCCCTTCCCCAAATCCTGCTTCCTATTCCCATTTACTTTTTAAAGAGTCAGGGGCGTTTATCTGTTTGCAGCATCTACAGTCTCCTCTTCCCTCAATTCTTGATTCAAGGGGTCTGATTTTATGCCAAACACACCAGCAGATGGAACTGCTGATGCTTCATCTGATTGTACAGCATGACTTGGAAAGATGAAAACTGTGCCACTGGTGATGCTGCTACAGCATCACAATTTAAAATGTGGGAAGGAGAAGTCATAGCAGCAAATAAATCCAGGATATCCATCAGAATTTTATTTTTGCCATCAGCAGGGGCTGGAAGGGCTTCCCTACCTTTGGTCAAGTGGTAACTGGAGGACATTGCACAATTTCCAATACATTTTCTCACTCTGCCATTTATCGATTATTGCTCTCTAAAGGAAATCACTGATAGCATGGCTTGTGCACATCAATGATTCAGTCTTTTGGATTTTCATTTTTCTCTCTAAGTGACTCTGAAGTTAGTATATTTAAGTACGGAAATGCAAAAAAAAAAAAAAAAAATGCCTTTTCCCCAATCCAACTGAAGTTCAAACAGTCTGACTTGTTTGTCTAAAGCTTTTAATCAGTTCTGTATTGACAAGACAAAGTGGAACTAACTGACACCTCACCACAACAATAAATAGGACATGCTGGAGGGATAATCCCAGAGACTTCCCATGCTCTGGAACAAGATTCCAATCTACATTAGGCAGAGCTCCTCGCTAACCCTCTTCAAGAGAAACCTTGACGAGTAGATGGGAAACAGAAAGTTTACCCCAGGGATCACTTCAATGGCTCTGCTGGACAGAGGTGCAGAGAACTAATCTAAGGGGGGCGGCGAAAGCCAACACATTCTGGCTAGGCTTATAAATGCCTTCGGGCAGATAGCCTAGTACCTATCTATGAACCTATACCACTATTCCTAAGTATAATATTTTGGGGCAGGGGATTTAATGTAGTGTTTCTTTTTATGTTTCTTTACTAAGGAATGCATTCTATTTTAGTTTCCTCAGCTGATACTTCAGTTTTAAATGAAAGTACTTACGCCTGCTCACAAATGAATCTTGTGACTTATAAAAGTCTTTTCATGACAATTAAAATATGCATCCCACAGAATCTGGAGTACCATCACACTACAATAGTCGTGGGCTCAATCGAGATGCACAATTATATGCAGATAAACTGGCATGGATTGCACCTGTGCTGCAGACAGAAGGTCTGACTATGGCCTAGGAGACTAAAGTTCAAATTATAGCTCAGGCACTTGATGGTATAAGCAGAGTAATTCTGGGGAAAGAGAGCATGTAGGGTGGTTCTCTTGGGCTCTGGCAGAGTTTGGACTCAGTAAGAATTCCATGATTTGAGGAGCGGGTAGGAACTTGACGGTTTGACTTCTCCATGGGGGTGGGGCATGCATTCAGGTATGCCACTTTGTACTTCTAGTCAGATGGAATATGTCAGCATGTTGTGGAGGGCAGGGCATGCGTGCAAGTATGCCTCATCATACTTCTAGCCAGACTAAAATGAAAAAATAAATAAATAATGCTGCTCAACATAAATTGAGGTGTCACTGGTGAGGGATGGATGGCTGATGGCTCTGTGATCAGTTACAAACACTGACATGAAACTATGGCCATAATCTTGGTTGGAGGGATGGAAGCCAGGCTACTTGGTAACAGGATGGCTCCCCCACGATATGTAGGTTTGTATGTATGTATGTATGTGATGAGAGCAGCAGAGGAACAGAAAAAAAGAAACTTGCAGGAAAAAAAACGTTCTGCAAATATGTATAGCTACAAAAAGCTGGAGCTGGCTCCCCTATACCTAATCAAGTTCCTACTGGATGACAACTTACCTCACTGAATTCAAATCCCTAATGTTGAACTCACCAACCAGATTTCTGCACCATTTGTTTCAGACATTTTTCACACACACACACACACACACACACACACACACACACACACACACACACACACACACACACACACACACACACACACACACACACATATACGTGTACACACATAAATTATCCTAAAAAAAGCACTTGGTTTGAGTTTGTGCATTAGCCTGAGTTGCCAAAGGGTTGATTTTCACAGGCTGAGTCATTGCCAAGTTGGAATTTCACAATTCATAGTGGAAGTGCTAGTACCATGTGGACCTAGTATAACTTTACTTTCACTAGTCCTCATTTCCTAACCTCTGTTCACACCACTTTTAAATGGTTTCCACACCAGGAAAGACTTAATATATAGATTGCCAGGGTGAGTACTTTGATTTTTATCTAAACAGCCTGGCACCTAAACTATTAATTTCCCTCAGCTCTGGTCGAGCTGTCAATGGCAACACTTTCTGCTGCACCATATATATATATATATATATATATATATATATATATATATATATATATATATATACACACACACACACACACACACACACACACCTATATGGTGCAGCAGAAAGTGTTGCCATCTCACCGCAAGAGGCTCCCCAGTTCAATGCTCATCTGGCTGCCTTCTGTGCGGAATTGGCATGTCCTTCCTGCGTTCATGTGGGTTTCCTCCCATATTCCAAAGACATGCAGTAAGAGAAATGGACCCATTAAATTAGCCATATGTGTGTGTGTGTGTGTGTTTAGTGTGGAAGAATTACAGTGGCAGAGCTGGCCACCCGGCAGTGTAAAATTGGCTCTAGATGACTGTCACTGTTAAAGTGACACCCTAACCCTATGTGCAAAATGGGAAAAAGGGTTGTGGACAGATGGATATATGTATATATATATAAATATGTATATTAAAAACTATATATATATATATATATATATATATATATATATATATACACACATATATACACACATATATATACACACACACACACACACACACATATATATATACATATATATATATATACATACATATATACACATACAAAAATAAGGGAGATGGAGGGAGGAGAATGGCTACGGCAGTAGTGAACATTCAAAATCTACTGTTATGGTAAGTTTACATACCCAGCTGTTTTGTGTTCAGTATTTGATCAGTGCTACAGCTGCTTTAGCTATATGGATAGATTACTATAGCTTATATACTGACTGGGAGGAGGAATGATGAGGGTTCAAAGCCTCTGGAGAACTGCCAAAGCAAAGCCTCCTCTAGACTTACAAAAGACCTGGAAAAGGAATCTAGTTTGTAAAGGTATGTAAAGAGGACCAATTTGCTGCTTCTAGTGTACTTCTAGAATCCACTCCTTTCCAAAAAAGTACTGATGAAGACCCTAGAAGAGTGTACCTTGACACTGCCAGGTATTGCCTTATTGTAGTGGGTATAACAAAACAGAACATGGGACAACCATTTGCAGATAGTCTGTTTTGACACACGTTCTTTTTATTACCTTCATAAGAAATGAACAACTGATCAGACTTTCTGAAGGTTTTAGTTCTGTCACGATTCAGATAAACTGGTCTTTCCACGAAAACAGTCACTTTTCACAAATCCCAATACAGGAGTCTGGAATGTCGGGGGATGTTGATGTTAGTACCCTACAGATTTTAGGTACCTCTGAATCTTTCTCATGTGGTGTCTGGCTAGAGGAATTATGAGAATCATGGGTGCATGAAAACTAGCATTCTGAGAAATTCCCCTTGCTGAAGCTTTGGACGGAGTGGAAAAACCCTGGAAATGATCTAGATATAGATCTACTTTTTCCTGTAGAAGAGACTTTTACAAAAGAGTTTAGAAAAGAAAGATCCAAGAGACTTCTTTCTTTGTTAACAAAACATTCTTAACTAAAAACCTTTTCCTTCCACAGAAATCGCCTCCCTGAGCCAGCAGATGTTGAATAACTGGAGGGGAAAAAGGAATTTTGATTGGGTAGACGAGGAGGAATCCCTTGAAAATGGAGAAGGGACTCACACTACCATCTGTATCCATGATGCATCACTCTTAGAGCCCACTCCTCTGAGACTATCTGTTGCCAAAGAGAGATATGAAGATCCAGTTTTTGGAGAAGATTTAAAGGTTTGCCGGGAAGGGGGAGAGTATTATGCAGACAGTCATTCAGACTTGTTACACTGTCCTTATCTTTTGGGGGGGGGGGTGTTCTTATTTCTTTTTAACAGCTCCCTTGGTTTTGAATGTCCGCTTGCTAGAAGCTTGCTGAGTCTGCTTATTTTGCTTTTTATGAAAAAAAAAGGTACAAAGGTATGTTTAAAACCTTTAACAGACTTGGAGAAGGAAGGCTGAAAAATCTGTGTAACCTCCTGAACCAGTTTCCTACTCTCAACAAACTTTTTCAGGACCTCAGGAGCAGATGGTCCTAAAACAATGGCCAATTTATAAGCAAATGGGGTTGATTATTTCAAGCACAAAAAGGGAAATTGGCTAGGCTTAAAATGGCCCACAAGGACAGCTAGCCAAATACATACATATGAACCACTTCCCTATCTAAAGAAAAGTTCAAAATTTCATCTTTTAAATCTTCAGGTAGATTTTATCATATGTAACTAAGCAAACCTTTTCATTACAGTTCCATTTGCAGCTGAATCATAAGCAAATTTCAAAGAGGGCTTAGTCAACTGACACAGAAGAAATACAATTATGCAAAGAATATTTTACCATATTAGAGGGAAAGATGGCTATAATGTTAATCTTATTTTCAAATGATACAAGCATAAACTTTAATATATCAGCTTGACAATTAAGAATTCTAAAAAGTAGTGTGGCAAAAGCATTCACTTTTTCCCCAAATCTATCAAAGGTTTTCTCATTCTTAACGAGGAAGGGGCATTAGCATTTACCAGTTGTTTAACAGCAACAGAATTTACCAAAGAAATCACTCCAGGGTCAAATCTGAAATCGAGAAAATAAAAATTTGTATGGCTGGGGAACCTTATGAAATCTATTGGCTTTTTTGAAAGGCAATAAGCTGGCTATGATGCATGTTACAAGCTGTAATAAAAAAGAAGTTATGTACTCTCCATAATGTTCCATGTTTGTTGTCCTTGATCTTGCCTTCCTTCTTGCTGGTTGGGCTCGGATCCGATCCTCAGCTCTGACTCGGCTGCATACTAAAGCTCAAGAGCTTCCACTGGCTCGAGGAGACCCACCACTAGACCCTATCCCAACATGCCTAGCAAGAGTTACCCAGATCTCGTTTGTGATAACCCATAACATTAGACTATAATATGACAAAATAGATATGCATTTATATATATATATATATATATATATACTTCATCGACAGCGGAAAATACCGACAAGCGAATCGCGAGTGCCAGAAGATCGACAAGCTGAAGGCCGACGCGATGGATGAAAACACCGACGCCAAGGATGCCGACATGGGAAAAGGCTGTGTAAGTATGCGGTAGTGACGGACGTTAGGGTGCTAGTAAGGTAAGTGTGGATATTGACGGTCTGTGGGGATAGGGGTGGGTTAAGTGAGTTAGGGTTAGGGACTGGGTTAGGTAAGTGTGCGGTAGTGATAGTCTTTGGGTTAGGGGCGGTTTAAGTGAGTTAGGGTTAGCGGTTAGCTGAGTATAGTGACGGACCTTAGGGTTAGGGTTAGGTTGTAGATAGTTGTGTATGTGTGGTTTAGTGTGGGTTTGTAGGATTTTGGTGTGCTTGTGTTGTGTGTGTGGTTTTGGACAGGGGATGTGTTTTGTTTGTTGATTGTTGTTATTGTGGTGTGTGCAGTGTATGAGGTTTCGTGTTTGTGTCGGTTATGTGGTGTCGGTAATTTCGTTGTCGGTATTCTGGGGTTTCGATTATGTCAGGTAGAACCATATATATATATATATATACATATATATATATATATATATATATATATATATATATATATATATATATATACCACCAAGACAGTAGTAGAAGGAGTCTTAGTCTATCCAACTCATAAGGCAGGAAGGGAATCACGGCCTATGTAGCCAAATGATGGATAATTCCTCTCGATCTTCCAGGAGGGGTAAGGAGGGTGGGATGCAAGAAGGAAGGCGAGATCAAGGACAACAAACATGGAAAGTTATGGTGAGTACATAACTTCTTTATGTTACTTTGTCCCTATCGCACCCTCCTCTTTGCTGGTTGGGATCGCGTCCTCAGCACCTTCTTCTTGGGTGGATCAATAAAATAGACTCTTCAGGACCATGGAACCAAAGGATGCCCTATTCCAGGAGGCCACATAGTACAGTTATGTACACTTACCATAAATGTAGAGGTTCGAGTGTATTCACTGTTGCAGTCATTACATTTGGGTAATCTGCTTGCAGGTTTCCCTCAGTCGGTCTGATTAACAAAGACTTGGGTCCTGCGTCGGTTGCTGTCCCTTCCATGACGTCAGGGATATAAAACATGCAGCCAACGCCATTACATCAGTTTTTCTTGCCCCAGATGTCAGGTGCCCCCCTAATGGGAAGCAATTAAACATAAAGCACAAAGATATACCTCCAACAAAAAAGCAAATACACCAAAAAGGCTTTTAAGCATAGTAAAGGAAAGCAGAGGTATAGCCAAAAGAAGTTAGGGGGCTGGAGGGAGGGTAAACAGGACTGCAACAGTAAATACACTCTAACATCTACATTTATGGCAAGTGTACACAACTGTAACATGTTCTTCGTGTTTCACTGTTGCAGTCATTACATTTGGGTAGATTTCCAAAGCTATGGTTGGGAGGAGGAGTTTAGACAGCATTACGGCCAGCTATAAGGCCCTGCAAGACTGCAGTGACAAAGCCAGCTCTGGATTTAGAGAAAATTGGCAAATGATAATGATTGGTCAAAGTATGTACAGACCTCCAGGTAGCAGCTTCTAAAATGTCCCTGGTAGGGACATCTCTGAGAAAGGCTGTACAGGTAGATGCAGCCCTGGTGGAGTGAGGTCTGATCCCCTGGGGGATAGGGTTTTCCATGGTGCTTATAGCAGAAATGAATGCAATGGCTTATCCATTTAGAAATGGCTTGCTTTGAAATAGCCTTCCCCTCTGCCCCTGCAGCAAATGCTTCCAGCAGTTGTTCAGATTTCCTTTGAGGTTTTGTCCTGCCCAAGTAGAATCTAAATTGTCTGTGCACATCTAAAGAATGCAGTATCCGTTCCCCTTTATTCTGTGGATTGGGAAAGAAGGTTGGCAAACAAATGGACTGATTAAGAGCCACACTGGATACCACCTTGGGCATGAATGATGGATTGGTTCTGAGTGACACCCTGTCCGCATGAAAGATGATGAAAGGCTGCACTGCCATAAGGGCCTGTAATTCAGATACCCCTCTAGCTGAAGTGATTGCTAAAAGGAAAGCTGTTTTCCAAGAAAGAAATTTTAAGTCTGCAGTAGCAGCTGGCTCGAAAGGAGGTAGAGTGAGTTTCTCCAAGACAAAGTTAAGGTCCCAGGCTGGGGTTGAAGCTACCCCTGGTGATCTCAAATTTGTGGCCCCTCTATGGAACTGCTTGAGCAGTGGATGAGAGAAGAGGGGAGGTTCTGTGTTATAATGAGCTGAAATGGCTGAGGCATGGATTTTAATGGAGGAAAAAGACAGGCCCTTGTGAAGCATCTCAGTTAAGTATTGTAAAATCTAAGGTAAATTGGGTGCTGCTGTGCTCATCCCTTGAGACTGGTTCCAGGCACAGAATCTTTTCCATTTCTCAGCATAAGATTTTTTAGTACTAGGCATCCTTGCCTCTAAGATGATATCCATCACAGGCTTGCTGAGGGATGGTAAAGGAGAGATAAAGTAATTAGCCAGGCTGCTTGGTACAGTGTTGGAAGCTGAGGGTGCAGAATCTGGTTCTCCTGCTGAGACAACAGGGAAGGAGTCTGAGGCAGGTGCCATGGAGATAACCGTGACACACTGCGCAGGAGGGGGTACCAGTTTTGGCGCGGGCAGTCTGGAGCAATAACAATCATCCTTTGTTTGTCCTGTTTGATTTTTAGTAGTACTTTGGAGAGCAGAAGCAGAGGGGGGAAGGCATAGACTGATAGGTTTTTCCAGCTGAAGGACAGAGCATCCACTTTCCAGGCTTGTTTGTGGGGAGTCCTTGTGCAAAATTTGTCCAATTGGTAGTTCTGGGAAGAGGCAAACAGGTGTATATCTGGGCTCCCCCATTTGCTTGTCAACATGATGAAAATCCTTGGTTCCAGTTTCCACTCGCGTGGGTCCATGAGGTTTCTGCTTGGTCCGTCTACCAGTGTATTTAATTTTCCTGGCAGGAATTGAGCTTGTAGGTGCAATTGGTAGCTCAAGGCTGTGTTCCACAATGCCATGGCTAGTCTGCAGAGGGAGTAAGAATGTGTACACCCTGCTTGTTTATGTACCACATAACAGTGGTGTTGTCCATCTTTACTGTTAGTTATCCTGGAAGAATGTGGTCCTTGAAGGCTGTCAGAGCATTCTGTACAGCTAACATTTCTTTTTGATTGATATGCAGGTGCATTTGACTTGGGTTCCATTTGCCCTGAATGCACTTCTCTGCCAGATGAGCCCCCAGTGCATAGTCTGAAGCATCTGTTGTTAGGGTTTGGGTGGCAGGGGGTGTTGCGAAAGATAGTCCATTGTTTTGGTGGCATGTCTCTACCCAGCAAAGGAACTCTAGGCGTAGGCAAGGTATGATAGGAATCATTGTTTCTAGGTTTTGAGAATGTTGACACCATAAGCTTTTTAGATACCACTGTAGTTTCTCCTATCTTGCATATGGAATTAGAATAATGTAGGAGGCCATGAACCCCAAGGTTTGCAGTATTTGTCTTGCATGTAGCAGGGTTGTTTTGGCCACTTGTTTGAAGTAAATTGTCAAATGAATTTGCTTTTCTGGCATGAGGTAAGCCATCTGGGAAGTTGTATTCAAGCTTGCTCCCAGGAATATAATTTGTTGACAGGGTACCAGTTGTGATTTCTTTTCATTTATGGTGTACCCCAGACAAGTTAGAACCATTTTTACAAAGGCCAGACGATTCAAAAGTATATCCTGGCTTTCTGCCTGAATTAGACAATCATCTGGGTATGGGTATATTTGAATATTTCTTTGCCTGCAAAATGCAATAACTGGAGCTAGGCACTTTGTGACTACCCTGGGTGCAGTAGATAAGCCAAAGGGCAGTGCAGAGAACTGATAGTGCGTGTAGCCTGCTTTGAAGCACAGGTATCTTCTGCAAGATTCCCTGATTGGGATGTGCAGGTATGCTTCTTTTAAATCTAGTGTTGCCAACCAGGCATCTTTGCCAAGCATAGGAAGTAACTGGTGAAGAGTCAGCATCTTGAATTTTGGTGTTTAGAGTAGACAGGTCCAGGATAGGATGCCATGAATTGTCTTTTCTGGGTACCAGGAAAAGTCTTGAGTAGAAATCTTGTCCCTTTTCCTCTTCTGGTACTATTTGAATAGCCCCCATGCTTAAGAGAGAAACTGCTTGTTTTTGGGCCTCAGCCCACTGATTTGGGGGTAAGTCCGGCCACCCACTTGGTGTTGGCAATGTGTGGAAGTGAAATCTGTATCCCTGGGACACTATTTAAAACCCATTTGTCCTGGATAATGAGTTCCCAATTCTTTGCATGAAGAGCAATCTTTCCCCCCAATGGGGCAGACAGATGATAAGTGCTTGGAAATTTTAAAAGGAAGTCACTGAGACAGTTTAACATAGGGGGAGCCTTATTATTCCCAGACTTGGAAGTGGAGGCCCCCCACTGCTTAGTTCTGTGAGTCCCCTGGGACTGAAACCTGGGGTTTTTGCTGTGTCTGGATTTGGCTTGAGAAGACCTGGAAGGGGCTGGAAAGGACCAATTCTTAGAGGGCCAGTGCCTACAAAATCTAGAAGGCTGAACTTGTAAAAAATCTTTAACAGTTTGCATAGATTTAGCTTTATCTTTCATCTTTTTCAGAACTTCCTCAGCCTTGTTGCCAAACAGGCGGTCCTGATTTAAAGGAGCATCCAACAATTTAACTTTAACATGATCAAGCAAAGATTGCTCCTTAAGCCAAGCATGCCTTCTGAGCACAGACCCAGTAACAGCAGCCCTGCAAGAGGCCTCTGATGAATCAAAACCACATTGCAAAGTATGTTTTCCAACTTGTTTGGCAGAATGCATTAAATCCTGTAATTCTTTATTTTTCACACAGTCAGGAATCAACATAATTTTCTGTTCCAGCAGTCCAATAACATGTTGCTGATACTTTAACATATGGAATTGGCAGTTTAAAGCCCTAATGGCCAAGGTTGCAGAAGTGTACACCTTCTTACCCCATCTATCCAGTGTCCTGGAGTCTCTATCAGAAGGGGTAGGCTTTTTGGCAGTAGAAGCCTTAATGCCCTTAGGCCTCTGTGAAATAGTCTCTGGATCTGCAATAGGATTTTTGAAAAGGAACTTGTGGGACTCAGGGACCCTGTAGTATCTGTCAGGTTTTCTGGGAGCAGGAGGCAGGGAATCAGAGGCCAAACTAGATTCCAAAAAAGCATCATCAACAATGTCCAGTACTGGAGGAATAGCCAAAGGCCTATGCTGAGGTAGGAGAAGGAAATCCCTAAGCCTCTTTTTAAATCAGAAAAATCCTGGCTTTCCCAGTGGAAATGCTCCCTTAGAGAATGTAAGGTTTCCCCAAAAGAAAAATCCACAGGAGGGGAAGCAGAGGGAATAGACTCCTGTGCATCAGAATCCTCATAAGTAGGTAAGGACAAATCCAGGTCATCAGAAGAGTCACAAAAAACAGAATCCTGATCAGAAGATTCATAATCAACCTCAGTCCTAGGCCTCTTAGAAGGGGGGTTGGCTACCCCTGATTAGAGTTATTAGATCTTGAGCCATTCTTATCATTTGTTTTTTAGGCATAGAGGCCAGAGCATGTGGCCTGGGCATCGGATTTTTAGACATGGATCGAGATTTAGGCCTAAGTAATGAAGGAGGCATTGATTTAATATGCAAGTCCGTAGGCCTGAATACACCCTCAGAAGCCGGTGCCTGCACAGCGGCTACGGACCCATCCAAGGTAGAGACCATCCATGGGTTCTATAGTTGAAGCATTTTGCAACACTCTGAATGGGTCTCAGTAGAGGCCTGCAAATCAGAAGTAGTGGGTATCAGGGGCTGCGAAAGCACCTCACTGAGTACCGGCGAACTGGCGACTGGCTTAGGAGAAGCTTTGTCGGCAGTTTTGGACCTCGGCGGCCTGTCTCTGTCTTTATCTTTGCATTTTTTCAGAATCCCGGTATTCGGATGGCTAACCGACGACATTTCTGGATAATTAAACCAAGAACAGAAATATTTAGGGGCAGTAATATAGTGACGATGGATAGTGCGCTGATTAAATAAAGCACAAAACCGACAGCAAGGTACGTCATGGTCAGGGCCTAGGCAAGGAATACAGTACGAATGAAAATCTTTATGAGGTATTTGCTTTCCACAAGTAATGCAATTATTAACTTTTACTGACATTGGTAAGGAGCAAGAAAAAATGTATCCAACGGGGTACTTAGCTTTAGTTGAAGACTTCGGTTCTGAAACTCGAAAACGAAAATTTCAGGAGTTGGCCGACCGGCACTTGCGAACTGCTTCTGCTTCGGGCATCGCACGGCAAGAAAGACTGATGTAATGGCGTCGGCTGCACGTTTTATACCCCTGACGACCTGACGTCACGGAAGAAGGGACAGCAACCGACACAGGACCCAAGACTTTGTTAATCAGGCCGACTGAGGGCAACCTGCAAGCAGATTACCCAAATGTAATGACTGCAACAGTGAAACACGAAGAACATCTACTTTGTAATGAGTGATGAAGGCATGGGTATTAACCCACGTAGCTGCCGCACAAATTGAGTCTAAAAGCAGTCTGGCCTGAAAAGCAGTAGAGGTAGACAAGGCCCTAGTTGAGTGTTTTCAAATTGTTCCTGGCAGCTGCTTGTTCTGTGAATTATAGACATAAGTGATGGTGTCTGAAAGCCATTTTGATAAAGTTACTTTTGAGACTGAAGTTCCCTTTCTGTTTTCTGCAGAGGATACAATTTGTTTTGTACAATTCAGAAAATGTGATCAATTGTTTGTATCATACAAACAATTGATCACATTTTCTGAATTCCTGTGCAAGTAAAAACATAACTGTCTATGAACATCCAGGTGGTGGAGGTCATATTCTGCCTTGCTGCAATGATTCGAGAAGAATACTGGTAGTTCTATTGATTGATTCAAATTGAACTCTGAGCAAACTTTTGGTAGGAAGGAGGGGTTGATTTTGAGAGAAACCCTATCTTTGTGAAAAATTAAATAAGGGAGGCGAATGGATAGAGCTTGTAATTCTGATACCTTCCTAGCTGTGGTAATGGCAGTCAAGAAAATAGTTTTCCAAGTCAAGAATTTCAGAGAACAAGTATTAGCAGGCTCGAAAGGAGGAAGAATCAAGGCAGCTAGGACTAAATTTAGATCCCAAGGAGGGGGTGGTTCTCTTATTGGGGGTCTCAAGAGGAAAGTACCTTTTAAAAAAGCTTTGCATAACATGTGGATCATAACGTTGGAACCTATTTCTCCCACATGAAAGTTGGAAATAGCAGCCAGCTGAACTCAGATAGTTGCTGCTGCTGCTCCTTGGTTAAAGATTTCATCAAGAAATTCAAGGATCTTTGAAATAGGTGCAGTTAAAAGATTAATACTATTTTTGGTTGCCCAACAGGAGAACAGCTTCCATTTGCTAATATAAAGTTTTTCTCTTTGAACATTTGTGAGAGGAAATTAAAATATGTTGTACTGCTGGGGAGATGTCAGGAAGCCTGGCTAAGACGGGAAGTGGAGGAACCAAGTTGTCAACTTGAGGGTCTTTAATGAAGGATGGAGCATGCCCGACTGATGCATCAGAAGATCTGGGACTGGGTCGAGGATCCAAGGCTCCTCCTGAAGATGGGGCCATAGAAACGGGAACCATATTTGATGAGGCCAGTAAGGGGCAATGAGTATTAGCTTGTTTTCTGAAGAACCTTGGGTATTAGAGGGAACAGGAGAAAAGCATACAGAAGTCCTGGGGGGCAATTGTGAACAAGTGCATCCCTGGGTGAATGTCCTACTGGGGGACTAGGGTGAAATAGCTGCTGCATTTAGTACTGATGAAGGTGGCAAAAAGGTCGGAGCAAGGCAGGTCCCACTTGCGAAAAATTTGGTTCACAATATCCTGCTTCAGGGACCACTGGTGAAGCATAAGGATAGCCCTGCTTAGCTTGTCTGCTATTATGTTAGATTTCCCTAGAATGTGCATCGCAATCAGAAAGCATTGGAAAGACACTGCCCACTGCCATATTCTTAGAGCCTCTTGACACAAGGGATAGGATCTGGTACCACCTTGCTTGTTGATGATGTACCACACTACTGACATGTTGTCCGTCTGAACTGTAATCATCCCCGTAGGTAGAGAGCTCTGTAGTGCCTGTAATGCCAGGAGCACCGCTCTCATCTCTAGGTTGTTGATGTGCAAGTGGTACTCATGTTGTTGCCAAGTCCCATGAACAGTCTGTCCCAGATAATGCCCCCCCCCCCCATTTGGGAAGTGTCGGTGGCCACTGGCTGGGGGAGGATGAATGGTCTGCATATCGTCACTTGCGTAGATTGAAGCCACCATTTTAGGTCCTTCTTACAGTTCTCCATGATGAGAATTTCGTATGACATGGGTAGATCTTACATGGACCATTGGGCAAATAGGCGGCACTGTAATATCCTCATGCGGAAGCATGCCAAGGGAACTAATGTTATTGCTGCCGCCATTCAGCCCAGAACTTTGAGAACAAATCTTGCTTGAATCTTTTTCCTCTCGATTAAGATTGTAACCTGGTGTCAAATGGTCAACACCCTCTCCTGAGGCAATTTTGCTATCATGCCTTTTGTATCTAAATCTGCCCCTATAAATGTAATATATTGACAGGGCAACAAGTCAGACTTTTTCTAGTTTATAGTGATGCCTAGCGGTGAGCAGAGGCAGATTGTGGTGTCCCTTGCCTTGGTTAGTTGATGCTTGGTGGTGGCAGTAAGGAACCAGTCTTCTAAATACGGAAACACCCAGAATCCTAGATGCCTCAGATGAGCCGGGCCTACTGCCATGCATTTGGTGAACACCCTGGGGGCTGTGGTGAGGCCAAAGGACAGAGCTCTGAACTGGTAGTGACTGGCTCCCAGCCAGAAGCGTAGAAATCTCCTGGATCACCTGTCCATCTTGATATGGTAGTACACATCCTGGAGATCAATGGAGCACATCCAATTGTCCTTTCCCAGAAAAGGAAGCATGGACTGCAGCGTCACCATCTGGAACTTTGTCTTCTTGACAGACTTGTTGAGTCTGCTGAGGTCCGGAATAGGCCTCCAGTCCCCTGTTTTCTTTGATACTAAAAAGAACCTTGAGTAAGTTCCGGATCTGATTTGGGCTGCGGGGACTTCTTGGATGACTCATTTTTCTAGCAACCTTTGAACCTCTACAGTTGCTTGTTCCCTTAGATTGGGTGGCATATCTGGGATGGATTTCTGTTTTCTGGGGAGAGGTGGCATGGAGAAAGGAATACTGTATCCCCTGGATACTACTGACTGTACCCATGAGTCTTTTGTTATACTTTGCCAGGCTTCTGGGTACAGTGACAATCTGCCCCCGACTGCCTCTAGAGGTGGAGAGGCAGGCCTCCTTTCAGGAGCACTGGAAGGGCCTACCAGAGAATGCATCTCTGTCGCCCTGACTCTGTCGACCCCCTCTGCCACGAAGGCTGCATCTCCCATTATTATTCCCCCCCTCTGCCCTTAGGGGAAATGTCACCATGTGCATCAGGCAAAGCTCCCTGGGATTTCTGGAACCACATTTTTCTGCCTTTTTGACCTTTGGGATAAGGACTGTCCGGCACAGAAAAATGTGCTCCCATGGCAGAGAGAGTCTTGCCATCCTGCTCGCACCTGGTGAGTGTCTCTTTTACCTTGGGCCCAAACAATGACAAACCATTAAAAGGGGTGTTAGTAAAGGAGGACTTGAAGGGCTCCACAAACTGAAAAATGCACAACCAGGAATATCTCCATAGGGAAACTCCTGTGCCTGCTCCCCTGCTCGTTCCATCAGCTGCATAGGAAATAAGCTGCATGGAGGAGTTAACGGGTCTATGTCATATGAGCTAACCACACAAACTGCGAACGCTCATAATATCGAACATACAGGACCTCAAACTTCCTATTGTGGGGGGCTGTTCCCCCCATACCCCCCACTAAATATATATTCCAACTCTGAGATCGGACCACAGTGAGGAAAGGGCAAATATCCTATTCTTCACTGTACCGCGATCTCAGAAAAAGCAGTTTGAGGTCCGGTACGTTTGATATTATGAGCATTCGCAATTTGTGCGATTCGCTCATATGATATAGACCTGGAGTGAACTACAGAAGATAAGGTCGCAAGCTGGTAAGCAGCTCTGTCTGCAGCTCCCACAGCTGTAGCATCCTGTAGGGTATCTCCTAGCTCTTTCAGGAGATTGCTCCAGAGATGGGTGAAATGGGATAAATAATTCAGTGACCTAAGGGTAAAGGCTGATGAAGAAAAGACATGCTTCCCATATCTGCCCATCGTATGCGACTCCTTGCTCGGCGGATGGACAGAAGAAGAGGTTTCTGCTAATTCCTTCTTTGTGTCTGCCACAACCACCATAGCATTAACTGGCATGCCCTTAGTTAGGAAAGGTTTGTCGTCCGATGCAATGATAAACTTATTGGTCCTAGGCAGAACTGGTTCCATCGATTCTGGGGAGCCCCAAGCCTTTTGACTTACTACCCCTAGCAGCGGGTCAAAGGGTGGAGACACCCAAGAGGTCGAGGGTCGGGAACCGAATGCGTCCAAGTACATGGACTCATCTTCAGAAGGGGAAAGGGATTTCCAGCATGTCTGAAAAAGAGACATCCTCAGAGGATTATCGTGGGGACCCTTCTGAGCCCTACAAGTCCATGTCCGATGTCAGGGACTCAGGGGAGTCCAAGTACTTCCTCTTGCAAGTCCCCTTCCAAAGGACCTCCGGCAAGGGGTGCTCTGGAGAGGTTTCGGAAGGGGGGGTCACCCAAAGGGGCATCCTGGGGTACTGGTTCCCTATGCCTGGGGAGGAGGGATAGTTCAAACGTGGACACTGGCCCGGAAGGGGAAGGAGCAACTGGAGCTGAGGGTGGAGCGGTCTGAGAGGAGAACACACTCCTCATCACCTCAAAGGCACCATGATCCTGGCCTGACAGGGTCTCAGGCTCCGAAGAGCCAGGAGATCTCCTCCGAACCAAGGGTGATTGCCCCTAGGCCGATGTAGGTGCTGAACTCATCTGTGCTGAAGCTCCGAGTGAGAGAGTAGGATCCGACAAGGGTCCGATCTCGTTCTCCTCCCTGGAGCCGATGAGGGAGCATCGGCCCCCAGATTCCTTGAGAGAAGGTGGTATCAAAGGGATTGGAGCAGATGTCTGATCCAAGAGACCCATGGATTTCGGATCAGACGGTTCCATCACAATGACCTCCACGCAGTCCTGCTCTCTGCTCAGGTGAGCCGGAGGATGAATCGACAACAGGGTAGGTTGGACAGTCGGCTCCACTTCCATATGGGCTAGGCTCGATAAAATTTTTGTCATGGCGGGTATCCTGAGAAGCCTCTTCACCACCCTCTCCACATCATCATCCAAAAGGCTACTGGATGATCGAGAGGAATGGATGGACGATCGGTAACTGCCCACCACAGACTGTAGAAGCAGGGACTGTGGCATGGAACGTACCTGTTCCAATCAGGGAGACCTAGACTTTTATGGCTCCTAGACAGTGCCAAAGGTACTGATGGAACCAAAGGAGATAAAGCCTTGTTGGACCTGATAGCTATTGGATCCAATGAACTAGACTGTTTGTCTTTACCCTTCGATGGTTCCGAGACCGGAGCCGGCGAAGATGTCAATTTGGGGATTTATCTGATTTTCCTGCCTGAGTCCCTTCCTTGGATACCTCGAACTGACCTTTCAACAATCCCCTCAAGATTAGCTTGTTGTTGTGCTCCTGCAGGACTCTAGAGCTAAAACCATGATAAATGGAACAAGAGTCCTGCAGGTGAACAGCTCTGAAACAGTACATGCAGCTGGTGTGACCATTAGTTAGAGATATCTTCTGGGTGCAGGAATCACATTTCTTGAATCCAGAAGGCTTGGATTCTTTAGCAGCTTCTTTGGACATATTTACCACACAATGCAACAGTGAACATAACAAGATAGTATAATAGACAATATAGACACACACGTCAAAAAAATTTTTTTTTTTAAGGGGAAAGAAACAGGAGGAGGAGAGTCTCTAAATAAAAACAACTCCTCTGACCGAGGAGATGCCTCTAACTTAAACAGTTAGCTCCTAGTAAAGAAGGGAATAAGGTAGAGCCCTCTAACTAAAACGGGCTGAAAGGGAGGACAAATCCTCTAACTTAAATGGATTCGTAAGTTAGAAAAGGAGGGAGATGGAAGGCCTAAAAGAAGGGAAACGACGGCTTCAACAACAAACTGCAAAAAGGTGATGGGATAGACACATAACAGATTCTACTAACCTATGGAAAAAACTGTGCTACCAAAAAGTAATATTTTACGAGAAAATATAATAGAAAACAATTCAACTTAGCCTGAGGCAGTCGTCAGCAATCCTGAAATTTCAATCGGCAAACGAGATCTCGGTAACTCTTGCTAGGTATGTTGTGATAGGGTCTAGCCTTAAGCCAGTGGAAGCTCTCAAGCTTTAGTATGTGGCTGAGTCAGAGCTGAGGATCGGCTCCGAACCCAACCAGCAAGAAAGAAGACGAGATAAGGACAACATAACATCATATCTTCTAATGTTGGAGGATAAAAAACATGAGTGTATTCAGGAAATTCCAGTCTGTAATAAATCCCCTGCAGAAAACTCTAAAAGAGGTTTCAAAAGATCTCTTAACCCAGGTGTAGCAACAGGTCTTCAGCAGGCAGATAGACCATTATCCATTCCCTCCACTCTGGGCATTCCTGAGTTCATAACAATGACAAAAGTGAATATAAATATTCACATAAATAACAGTTGCCAAAAATCATGGACTGAAACTAACTGCCAAAAAAATGCATTACTGTACCCTCTGAGAAGTCATCTACCCCAGGGAAATACCACACTGACCATACACCTGTAAGAGTTGACCTAGTTGTTCAGGATTTGGAAACTTTTGTGTATAGTGACCTAACTTTAAACCGTGTCCATTGTCATAGAAGAAAGTCCTTCAACATTGCACAGCTTATAAACAAAGGAATTGTGTTTAAATTTAGGGATGTCATTGAGTATAATGCCCCCTTTGGCACGTATCTGTTCATACACATGAAACAAATGGAATGCCCACAGAGATAACTTTCTAAAATAATATAAGCCTTAAACAACATGTCCTACTTGGACTGACTTGAAGCTCTGTCACTAAAATCAGTATCTTACAGAATACAAAGATGTGACCTGTGTCTGGCATACAAAGCATCCTCTGATGCAATACTGATGGATTTACTACACATCAATAAGTCAAATGGCTTCAGAAGTACTCAGTTTATGGATCTAAAACTCTTCTACAACATCAACAGAATGGCTTGGAGGGACAGGTATAGCTTGCAGAGGGTGCTGCTGTTCCAGAACAGACTCCACATCCATATAAGACAAACCTCAAACCTGTCCATAGTCAAGTGTAACTTAGATCTATGGATGCGAAATAGAAAATTTACCCTAGGACTGCCTCCTGTACTACTAATGGGCAGAGGCAGCTCCTAAATGCTTTATTCCATGCATGGATCCCCTCAAATTATCTGTGGTACAATTCCAGTAATTATCATCAGAGGTAATATATACCCGCGGTGGTGGTGCTGCAGTAGCATTGTCGCCTCACAGTAAGATGCTGTCCGGTTCGATTCTCAGCTAGATCATCTTCTGCGTGGAGACATGCGTGAATGGGCGTACCTTCGTTAAAGGTTGTGCGTCAGGTCTGGCAGGCCAGTACGTAAAAATCAATTGCCAATCATTCGCGGACCAGAGTTCCGTTGTGGCGACCCCTAACTGGGAAAAGCCGAAAGACACAAACAAATCATTAGAGGTAATATATAATTATCACCCATGGGATGGGCAAGTCCAATCTTTAACCAAATGGGATAGGCTAATTTGAGCATAAAAAGGGAAATTAGCTAGGCTTAAAAGGGCCCGAAAAGACAGTTAAGCCTAGTACTTACCTTTGAACCTACAATAATGCAAACTTTATTCTCAGTTTTAAACAAGATTTGACATCTGTCAGAGATACATTTTATTAAATGACCAAGCACATAAAAATACAAGCAGCAATCTCTGACAAGTTCTGCTAGCAGTTAGTATAATATGCCATACAGGAAAACGTCAGGCAAATATTTAAAAAAAGGAACATAAATAGAAAATGTGGTTTGCCTACACACACTTCAGTGGAACTGGCACTGCTGAGTTTGTCCACAAACTCTGCAGTGTAATTGGCACAGCTGTGGTACATCAACTTGCAAAGGACCAAATCGCTCCTGGGTTATTTTAGCCTTATCGATATAAATATTCATTTGTTGCAGAGCTGCTCACTGTATCGCATATCCTTGCTTCCGGATCAACTATACAGACAAATGAACAGCCAAAGTAGCAGTTAAAACTTGAGGCCTTCTACATCTCCTCTCTTCATACTATCACAGAGAATATTGCTCTGTTCATGTTTGTAGATCTGTTGCCTGCATATAAACATAATCATATACATATGGCATCAACTACCCAAACTGCTCAAAGCCATTACTCTTAATTCCTATCTCAGTTAATCTAAAAAATATGAGAAAGAAAATACACAAACTGCACAAAATTAAAGTAAACACATCCCCCTTTATATATCCCCATCTAAATCAAACCCCTGTAAAACAGAAACCTAGCCTTAGTAAATAAATAAATACCTACCTACATGCATACACACATACACTGAATAAAATAAAGCAGAAATCAAACCACAACACAGTTAATGGTATTACCAGCACAAAGGACATGATCCTGCATGACTAAACTAAAGAAGACTAAACTATTTAAACACATGGCTAACTGTTAAATTAAGGCAGTCTAACATAAACATCACAATCACAGTTTTAAAGTACTACATAAAACTAATCAAAGACCTTAAAAACAAAAGCAAAACCCCTTAGAAATCACCTAAGAAAAAAAGTGGATCACCACCCATGAGACAGCCCATTCATAAGAACCTTGCAGACACTACATAAAGCATTATCAGACAAGCTAAGAAAACAATGCATCAATCAAGTGAAATTAATGGAAACCAGTAATTCAAACTGAAAATAAAGCACAAGTGAAATATATATCAGTCTAAATTATTTAATACATGAAATGTCTTACTGTAAGATTAGGGAACTAAATGTTGTGACTTGTTCCCCAATTGTGATGATTTACACAACCATATACATAAATATACATGTGTGCATATGAGTATGCAATATGTCAAGTGTGTAAATAAATGCACATATATATTTATCTATCTGTATAGATAGATATAAATAAACTACAAGAAGCACTCAGTTAAGCTAGAGTCTTCACTATGTAACACCTTAATCCTCCTGTAGTGGAAGTCCATGGGATATATGCAAATGATCCTTTAGAGCAGGGCTGTACAACCCTAGGTAATCAGAGGGTCACATTTAAAAAAAAAAGATATATTGGAGGGCCACATGCACAATAATAAATACAGTACATATATTGAAATTACCTGGGGAGTCCTACCATTCTAGTTAGGTTTAGCAAACACTTTGACAATTTCATAAAAAGGAGAAGTCATGGTGCATATAAAACCTTTTATTGCAACAGTGCACAAGATGCAGTAATTTTTAAAAAAAATACATCTTTCCATTAAGGGCCAGTTTTCTAGCTGTAGTAAATAAAATATTAAACCTGCTGGCATTTAACCCTCATAACTCAGTTAACAGTGTCAGTGTCTGCTTCTGCATGCTGACTCTTCTTGGCAACCTCTGGCAGTGCAGCCTTAAGTCAATTCTTCACAGGTCACAACCACTGGAAATTGGTAAATACAAATGCACAAAAAAATTAGTCCTTTTTAGAAACAATGTCTGTTCTGGTGTACTTATCACACCTCTGTTTAAAGTTATGACCAAATCCTTCCATTTGTAGTCAACATACCTCTCAACATCTTCATTTTAATGAGAGCTCTGTGGTAGTTCAGCTTTGTTTACTAAAGTAGCTTATGTCAATGTCGATACTTGTTGTTGCCAATTGTAGTAAATTTGCAAGAGAATTATCTGTCAGTGAACATCTGTGCTTTGATTTAATGAATTTCATAGTTGAGAAAGAGCTTTCACAAAGATATGTTCTCCCGAGTATTGAGCACATCTTAAGTCCAAACTTTCTCAATTTCAGGTATCTCTCTATTGGTAGCAATTTTAAAAAATCTTCTCCTTTTTCACTTCTGTTGGTATAAAAAGGGTCTGAAAGCAAATCGCACAATTCTAAAATCATCAATAATCATATAAATATACAGTACATGAGCTCAAAATATTTCCTCAAAATTCATTTCTTTAAATTGTTCTTTGCAATTCAGAAAAAAGTAAAAATATTATTAGCCAATGTCGATTTAAAAAGCTTCAATTTATTTTTAAAGCCATTCAAATGACCATATAAGTTGGCAATATTCTGTTGTTTGCCCTGCAGTTTTAAGTTCATCTCATTCAAGTGGTTGGTCATATCTGTTATAAATGCAAGATCTGATAAAAATATGGGATCTTGCATTTGATTTTCAAGTTCTGTTAAGAAATATGGGTATTTCTTTCTGAATAGCAAAAAAGCATTCCAGACATTTTCCAGCACCCAACCAGCGAATATCAGAATGAAGGAGCAAATCCCCATATGCAGCATCCATTTCACTCAAGAAATCGCGAAACGTACAATGACTCAGATCTGTTACTTCCTTGTATAACATTAGTTATTTTTACGACTACTTTTATGGCATTGGTTTGAAGTAGAAATTTTCCACAAAGTGCTTCTTGGTGAATTATGCAGTGAATTGTTGGGCAGGTAATATTATTTTGTTTCAATAGTCCACAAAAACTGCTTCCAGTCCCTGTCATAGTTTTTCCCCATCTGTTACAATGCAGGAACATATATCAAATCCTACATAGTTCACAACAGACTTTTGAACTGCTTCAAAAATGTCAATATCTTTAGTAGTCCCATATAAAGATACAATTCTGAGGAGTTCTTCATTAATAGTAA
Organism: Protopterus annectens; assembly: GCF_019279795.1. Lineage (NCBI taxonomy): Eukaryota > Metazoa > Chordata > Ceratodontiformes > Protopteridae > Protopterus > Protopterus annectens. The sequence goes on along the minus strand of NC_056740.1, from coordinate 76,555,142 downwards.
AGTCCTCTTGAATAGTTCGAACAAAAATTAACAGTTGACTTACATCTGCTTGATCAGTGCTTTCATCCAGACACAATGAAAAGTACTCTCATTTTGCTATTAAATCACATAGCTTTTTTTGCATCATATTGATCCATGTGTTGTACGCGTCTTGCAATGGTCTGTTGAGATAATGCCACTGTTTCAAACTTCTCAGCTAATTTTGGTTCATTAAATTGTTTTGCCATTTCAATTGCACATTTCTTCACTATCACAACATCACTAAAAGGCTTTTTTGCTTTTGCTAACTCCAATGATACTTTGTACGAAGCAGTGAGGCTAGAACTTTGTTCACTGCTAAATTAGCAAATAAACTGGTTTGCTGCATCAATTTCTTCTTATATTCTGCAATAATGGCGTGTCTTGATTCTCCACTATACATATCAAATGTTTTACTGTGTAATGTAATGTAGTGTCGTTTCACATTATACACTTTAGGCACTGACAAAACTTGCATGCAAACAAGACATTGAATTTTATTCCTGTTGTTTGTAATCAAATAGTCTTGATTCCCATCTGCTTTGATACACTCGCTTTTCATCTTCAATTTTTCTTTTCTTGCTAGGCATTTTTCTTTGAGGATAAGTAGCAGTAAACACAACCGCAGTATGTTGAACAAGCCAACGACACTAACTGCACAGAAATGTGACCACAAGATTCACCCTGGAAGCCTGGAATAAAACAGTGTACAAAACTTCTTAGCACAACCTTTTCATGTACTGGACATCTTTCTTCAGTCTAATCTACCTCTAATACAGTGAGTATGGAAAATAATGCTGTCTTAAATTCAACAATGTTCAGATACTGACACTGACAATAAAATAATTAATAATAAGGCAAACGCCATGTACATGTACAAACGGTTCAACTTTAAGAAGCATAATCGGATCTTCCTGCCTTAATGCACAACCCCTTATATAGCAGAGCTAGGTTAGATAAGTTGTTAGGATAGTAACACAGTAAATACTCCAAACTTTAAACTTCCCTGAAGAGGAAAGTAAGAGAATATCAGTAAATGCCAAAAATCATGGAGCTGTCCTTTTCAACTTTAAGTAGACTTCCTACCTTTTAATTTAGTTTTTTATCCATCTTCACTAATGTAACATACTTCTCTCTGCAGCCATTATTAGTCCTTTGTTGGCATATATACATTGAACAGTCATTGACTGGCATTGAAGCTTTTTAATTATCAAGTATCTCAGCAATCTTTCTTCCTGATCCAGTGCATTCTAACACAAGCACTCAAACAAGTTGGTGTACAAAATTACTGCTTCAATGTCAACTTTATTCTCTAACAGCCCTCCTAATCACAAATTGTCCCTATTTGCCCAGTTGTAAAATGTCTGTGCCTGAGTTGGTGAATGCCTTCTCAAGCTCAAACACAGCCCCTTTTATCACCATTCTATCACCTCATCACTGAATAGCATCATACCTTTGCTGCTCCAGCCAAGGTTGTCCTTCTTGCTGTCCTGCTCTGCCACATTTAGTTCACCTTCTCTTCAATGCCAGTGCCTTGCTGACCACTTTATTCTTTTCCTTTTCAGATTTTATTAGTTATAGCAGACATCCTTGGAACTTTTTTTTAAGTTTGCATGTGATTCTGGGCTACCCCCCCCCCCTTCCCAGTGCCATGACTTGGGGATCTAGCCTCACTGAAGGAAAGGTGGTGACTTATACTTAATAAATAATGACAATAATTAGGACGTATAGACTTATTTTCCTTCAGGAAATGTATATTAATTAACATTCTTTTCTATTAATGTCTCAAATTAATATAACTAATATTTAAAAGCATCCCTGACTATCCCCCAACTTTTTCTGGATTTATCCCCGATTCTGTTTAAATTTGTCCCTGACTAGTTGAGAGCTATGGTAATTACACTACAGCAGCAGCAACAGAAACAGGTTTGGAGTAAACCACATTTAGCGTTCAACTACTTAACTGTGACTTGGCACAGAACATTGTAAATATGTATTTTTGTATGTTCAATCACAATCAAAACTAAAAACAAATGGGTGCTGCAAAGTAATTGTAAGGCCACCAGGCAACAGTCATTAGCTTGCAGCTCAGACCTTCTATGGACAAGGTCAAACCCACTCCTGTACAGACGCAACCTTTGAACTCATACAGAAATGACTGACATGTAAGCATTCCACAAGGCCTGCAAAGACACAGCACATCACAGATGTAGGAGAGCAATGCAGGAAAATGCCTAGAGATCTTTTAATGGAAGACGTCTTGCATGTGGAAAAATGCAAAAATGACACCAAACATAGCACAAGTCCTCAATATTTTGGCACATCATTGACCTTACAATTATTCACACAAAAATGCATTTAACACAACTACTCAAGGATAAAGGAAAACAAAGATGCACTGAAAGGAACATTATTTCAAGTAATAAATGGAATCTGCTCCTGACACATCAATAGATATTTGAAAATCCTCTTCATTACCCCTTTGTCACAAGATAGATTTCGAACACTACCCCAAGACTATGCAAATGTCCTATGTAATTAAAGAAAAAAATAACGAGCACACCAGATGCAACCTCTCAACTGTCCTTGATTTTCAGGAACGTCCCTGATTTTGACTCATTTAGCTCTGTACCTCTTAATCCCTCCTAACACTGGTGCCTTTCAGAAGAAAGGTGGTGAATTATACTTAATAATGACACTAATTAAGAGTTATAGACTTCTTTTCCTTCAGGAAATGTATATTAATTCACACACTGTTATTCTATTCATGTCTTTAATTAATATTATATAATTATAAGTAATATTTTTAAAAGTCCCTGAATGTCCCTCATTTTTCTGGATTTGTCCATGATTCTGCTTACATTTTTCCCTGACTGGTTGAGAGCTATGCCACCAGACCAAATGACTGCATAGCAACAACTTGTCCAAAAAAAAAAACATGTTGATACAAAAGGTGTTATTCTATTAACTTTTTCATTTTATCAGAGTAATATTTAAAATGTGTTCCTGATTTTGAGCCTTTATTCTGCTATTAATGGTATTGCGCTGAATTCTTCAATGTAGATGTTGAGAGTTACAGTAGCTGGTATTCTGCAAGTATTTATAAAACTCCCTAAAAGAGAAAATCATCCCTGAAGATGAGAAGTATTAGCTCTTCTTAAAATCCAAGGTATGCATGCACACTGGTCACACCGGGCTGCTGATCTCCCTAGTGCTTGCTTTGCTCATGTCCATTATCAGCTTTATCCTAACAGGATCATAGCACAGCCCTGTTCAAGTTAAACAGAATAATCATGAAATTAATACATTTTTCTCTTCATTTTCCCCAACCAACAGCAGCTTTTGTGGGGCCCTCACACAGTGAAAGATGATTAAGGGGGCTCCCTTGCAGCCACATGTATTGCAGGTACCTAAAGCAGGCTATGTTGTTAGTTTTAGTGTACAGAATGTCCACCAGCAGGGTTTAACTAAGCCATGGACACTATATTAGTGGTAAAATATTTAATGGAATTGTGAAAGCCCTTCCTTGATAAAACACTATTACTATAAGCAAAGATATTTTTGAATTTTAAAGGCGATATAAGTAAGCATTATTACTCAACTGGTTTATTAAGTATACAAGATTGATGTTCTAGCTTTTGTTGGCTTGACAGACATGTTACAAATTATCAAGGTAAGATAACTTGCTGTGGTTGGGGGCCCCCAGGATCAGGGGGCCCCCAGCAACCGAAGGGTTCGATGGTGCCTAAAGCCGGCTATAGCAACAAGTGTCCACATGGTTTTCTTCTACACTCAGCAACAGGCACAACATTATTACTCAAATTACACTGCCAAATAGACTTTGGAGTGGGATTTGATTTGACACTTATACACAGTGCTTTACAAATTTACATACAAGTTACTATGATGCTGATTCAGTGTGTGAACAAGTAAGAATAATTATCTCTAATTCTAAATCGAAAGATTCAAATGCATTCCTTCTCGGTAATCAAAATAATATACACATATTCTGAAATTAAATTGTTGTTGATTGCTGTTGATGTGGTATGTGTAAAGAAAATGAAAGTCCTTGTAAAGTAAAAAACTCACAAAAATTTTAATGTAGTTGTTGAAGGGTAGTACCGAATCAGATTACCTTGCACATCTGATGTTATTTCAGAAAGCGCCAAAATGCACAGCAGCAATCAGATTCCTTACTTAATTGGACAGCTCAAGTTAGAGTTTACACACAATCAGATCCATTTTTATTTAATGAACATTTTATGAAGGTCAGAGTGAAATATGAAGGCAGTAATAAACAGCCAAAACAAAGAATCCTTACAAAACACAAAAGCCCCACGATAGGAAACCAGTCAAGGATGAAAGCATAATCATTTATTAAGACTTCTGGTACCTCGGCATTTCGCCTTCATGCTGAGGCACCACAAGTCTTAATAAATTATTACACTTTCATCCTGGAGTGGTTTTCTATTGTGGGGCTTTTGTGTTTTGTAATGAAAGATGAAGGCAAACTGGAGATGACTGACACAGTAAACAGAGAATACTTCACACGGTGTCATGTCAGTAAACCTTATTTACAGTCATCTCCAGTTTGCCTTCAGATTTCACCCTGGTCTCCATAAAATCTGCATTAAATAAAAATGGATCAGATCATATACGTAAGTAAATCCAAGTTCTATCACGATCACAACTCCATAATGGCAAAGGTGGCGGAAACAAAATTAAGGCATTAATTATTGAAATAATTTCAGTACATTTGTTGGTCAGAAAAAAAGAACAATGAAGATGGTACCACATTGGAATACCCGTATCTTTATTCCACCTTCTGTGGAGAATGAAGACGGGCATCGTGATGTGAGAGATAGTGGACTGGGGGGGCAAAGTGATGTGAAAAAAATTAGCATCCTCTTTTTAATCATTTTTGCAACCATTCGCATTCACAGTGAGATAAAAGAAATCGTTCAACTGGGAATGTCACGCAAATATACTACCACGTGGTCAAAAGGTAAGTAGTATGCCTAGGACAGCATCAGTGCATAATTTGATATGCGGACGCTGCAAGTATGTAGTGGTAGCCATTCACTTTTGTTTGAATCCAGCTCCTTTTTAGAAGATGAGGGAAAGTACAATTGTGTACACTTACCATAAATGTAGATGTTCGAGTGTATTCACTGTTGCAGTCATTACATTTGGGTAGCCCTGCTGGCAGGTTGCCCTCAGTCGGCCTGAATTCCAAAGTCCTGGGTCTTGCATCGGCTGCTGTCACCCCTTCCCTGATGTCAGGTCGTCAGGGGTATAAAAGAAGCAGCCAACGCCATTTTCTTTAGTTTTATTGCCCCAGATGTCAGGTGCCCCTAAAAGGGTTACCAATATTTATATATATATATATATATATATATATATATAATTACATGCACCAATATAAACTTTACCTTCATCTACAAGCAAATACACCACATAGGTTGCATAAATCAGAGAAGGAAAGATAGGTTCCAACAGAAGAAAAGGGGGATGGCGGGTGGGTAACCTGGACTGCAACAGTGAATACACTCGAACATCTACATTTATGGTAAGTGTACACAACTGTACTATGTTCTTCGTGTTTCACTGTTGCAGTCATTACATTTGGATAGAGTCCCAAAGCTATGGTTGGGAGGCTGGAGCTAAACAGCATTAGGAACGGCTATGATGCCCTGCAGAACTGCAGTGGCAAAGCCTGCCCTGGATTTAGAGTAGAGTGGCAGATGATAGTGCTTTGTAAAGGTGTGCACAGAGTAGCAGCCTCTAAAATGCCCTTGGTAGGTACTCCCCTGAGAAAGGCTGTTGAAGTGGCTGCAGCTCTGGCTGAATGTGGCCTAATGCCCTTAGGCATTGGCTTGCCATGGTGTACATAGCAGAAACGAATGCAGTGGCCTATCCACTTTGAAATAGTCTGCTTTGAGATAGCCTTTCCTTGTGATCCTGCAGCATATGTCACTAGTAATTGCTCTGTCTTTCTGAAAACTTTGGTTCTGTCCATGTAGAATCTAAGCTGTCTGTGTACGTCCAAAGAATGCAGAATTCTCTCCCCCTTGTTCTGTGGATTTGGATAAAAAGTTGGCAGGTGAATAGTTTGGTTAAGAGCCACACTGGGCACCACCTTAGGCATACATGTTGGGTTTGTCCGCAGAGAGACCCTGTCTGGATAAAAAATGATAAAAGGTTCTACAGCCATGAGTGCCTGTAGCTCTGAAACTCGTCTTGCAGAAGTTATTGCTAGGAGCAGAGCTGTTTTCCAAGATAAAAACTTTATATCAGCAGTAGCAGCTGGCTCAAAAGGAGGCAGGGTGAGTTTTTCCAAGACATAATTGAAGTCCCATGTAGGCACTGATGATCTCCTTGGAGGCCTTAAATTTTTGGCCCCTTTGAGGTACTGCTTTAACAAGGGATGAGAAAAGATTGGTGGCTCTGCATTGTAATGAGCCGAAATGGCAGAGGCATGAATTTTAATAGATGAAAAAGATAGGCCTTTGTCCAGCATCTCAGTTAAGTATTGCAAAATCTGAGGAATATTTGGCACAGCTGTATCAGTTCCTTGTGCCTGGTTCCAAGCACAGAATCTCTTCCATTTTCAAACATAAGATTTTCTAGTACTAGGCCTTCTGGCTTCCAAAATGACATCCATCACAGCTTTACTGAGAGGTGTGTTTCATATGACTACATTATCTGCCATGCTGCCAGGTTTAAAGTCCTGAGATGGCTGTGCAGGATCTGATGGTTTTGCTGGGACAGTAGATGAGATATTTGGGGTAAGGTCCAAGCTGGGCATTGAGACAAGTTCCTTAGTATTGGATACCAGTACTGGTGGGGCCAGTCTGGGGCAATCAGTATCATCTTTGGCTTCTCCTGTCTGACCTTTAGGAGTACCTTGGGGAGGAGAGGCAGAGTGGGCAAGGCATATACTGACAGGTTTTTCCAGCTGAAAGATAGGGCGTCCACTTTCCATGCTTGTCTGTGATAAATCCTTGTGCAGAATCTTTTTAGTTGGTAGTTGTGAGGGGAGGCAAACAGATCTATGTCCGGGCATCCTCATTTCCTTGTTATCATGCTGAAGACTTGTGGATCCAGCTGCCACTCATGGGGATCCATGAGGTTTCTGCTTAGTTCGTCTGCCAGAGTATTTTTCCTTCCTGGCAGGAATTGTGCCTGCAGATGTACTTGGTAAGTCAATGCTGTGTCCCACAAAGTAATGGCTAGTCTTCAAAGGGGGTAAGAATGTGTGCCCCCCTGCTTGTTAATATACCACATGACCGTGGTGTTGTCTGTCTTTATCAGTAGTTGTCCTGGATGAAGTAGGTCCTTAAAGGCTGTCAGGGCATTTTGAACAGCTCGCACCTCTTTTTGATTGATATGTAGAGTAGATGCACTTGGTTTAAGGTCCATGTGTCCTGAATGCATCTTCCTGCCATGTGGGCCCTCCAGGCATAATCTGAAGCATCCGTTGTTAGTGTCTGCCTGGCTGGGGGTAATGTGAATGGCTGTCCCTTGTTTTGGTGACAAGCCTTTGCCCACCATCAAAACTCCTGTTGCAGGCAGGGAATGAGAGTAATCATTGTTTCCAGGCTGTGGCAATGTTGAGTCCAAACACTTTTTACGTACCACTGAAGTTTCCTCATATGCAGTCTTGCATGTGGAATTAGTAGGATGCAGGATGCCATGAAGCCCAAAGCCTGCAGAATTTTTCTTGCAGATAACTGGGCCTTTGCTGCCAACATTTTGAAATAGGTAGTCAGTTGCCTTTGTTTGTCTGGCGTGAGATAAGCCATCTGGGCAGTTGTATTTAAGCTTGCACCCAGGAATATTATCTCTTGAGAGGGTACTAATTTTGATTTATTTTCTTTGACTGTGTACCCTAGGCATGTTAGAAGTCTTTTCACAAACGCCAGATGCTGTAGAAGAATGTCCTTGTTCTCTTCTTGAATTAGACAGTCGTCCAAGTAAGGATATATTTGTATTCCTCTTTGTCTGCAGAATGCAATTACTGGTGCCAGGCACTTTGTAAAGACCCTGGGCGCAGTAGATAAGCCAAAAGGCTGTGCAGAGAATTGGTAATGCATTGAGCCTGCCTTGAATCTGAGGTATCTTCTGCATATTTGTCTGATTGGGACATGCAGGTATGCCTCTTTTAGGTCTAAAGTCACAAGCCAAGCGTTCTTGCCCAGCATGGGCAGAAGGTGCTGCAAAGTCAACATCTTGAATTTTGGTATATCCAGGAATGTGTTCAGAATAGATAGGTCCAGTATTGGCCTCCAGGCCTTGTTCTTTCTGGATACCAAGAAAAGTCTTGAGTAAAATCCTTGTCTCTGCTCCTGCTCTGGTACTTGTTGAATGGCCCACACGTCCATAAGGGATGAGACTTGTTTTTGTGCTTCTGCCCATTGATTTTTTGGCAGATCTGGCCAGCCGCTTGCCTTTGGCAGAGTATGGAAATGGAACTTGTAGCCTTGTGACACTATATTTAGAACCCACTTGTCCTGGGTTATAATCTGCCAATTTTGAGAAAAAAAGTGCTAATTTTCCCCGTAAGAGTGCTGCCAGGAGATAAGTGCTTGGTGCAGGCAGGGGGAAGTCATTGAGACTGTTTCCTGTATGGCTGTGATTTGTCTTCTCCAACTTTGGAGGTAGAAGCACCCCATTGCTTTGACCTGTATGAACCTTGCACCTGGGATCTGCCTCTAGGGTGTCTGGATCTGCCCATTTGAGGTCCGTCTGACACAGGAAAGGAACAATTCTTTGTTGGCCAGTGTCTACTAAACCTAGGTGACTGTACTTGTAAAACATCTTTGACCGTTTGCATAGATTTAGCTTTGTCCTCCATTTCTTTAACACCTCTTCTGCCTTAACACCAAACAAAGTATCATGCTGTAAAGGTGCATCTAATAATTTAACTTTGACAAGATCAGGCAGATTTTGTTCCTTTGACCAAGCATGCCTCCTAATTAAAGAGCCCGTAACTGCGGCCCTGCAGGAGGCCTCCAAAGAATCAAAACCACATTGCAAAGTATGCTTTACAACTTGTTCAGCTGCATGCAATAAATCCTGCATGTCCTTGTTTTCTGCACAGAGTTTAACAACATTTTCTGTTTAAGCAATGCCATGACATGTTGCTGATATTTGAGCATATGAAACTGACAGTTTAAGGCCCTTATAGCCAAGGTAGCAGATGTGTAAACCTTTTTTCCCATCTATCCAGTGCCCTAGAATCTCTGTCAGAGGGGGTAGGGTTTTTTGCAGCAGAAGCCTTAACTCCTTTGGGACCCTGAGAGATAGTTTCTGGGTCTGCAGCAGGGTTTGTAAAAAGGAATTTATGAGAGTCAGGAACCCTGTAATATCTGTCAGGCTTAACAGGAGCTGGAGGTAAGGATTAGGGGTAAGACTAGACTCTGAAAACACATCATCCACAATGTCTAACACAGGTGGAATGGCTAGTGGCCTATGTTGAGGTAGTAAAAGGAAATCCCTTAGCCTCTTTTTAGATTCTGAAAAATCTTGGCTTTCCCAGTGGAAATGCTCCCTCATGGTATGCAAGGTTTCCCCAAAAGAATAGTCATCTGGAGGAGAAGCTAAAGGTATAGATTTCTTCAGCATCAGAATCCTCATAGGGGGGAAGAGAATATTCCTGATCAGAAGAGGAATCAGAAAAAATGGAAACCTGATCTGAAGATTCATAGTCAGTCTCTTGCCTAGGCCTCCTATCAGGAGGGGGATGGGAACCCCTGATCAAGGTAATCAAGTCTTCGGCCATTTTCAGCATCTGTTTTTTGGGCATAGAGGCTTGACCACGTGGCTCTTGAGTTTGTTTCTTTGCTTTAGAAGGTGCTTTAGTCTTTGCTTTGAAGCTGAAGTTGGTTTAATGTAAAGATGTTTAGGTCTGAATACACCCTCAGAAGCCGGTGCCTGCTCAGCGGCTCAGGAACCATCTGAAGAAATAGTATCCGAGGCTCCAATACCTTGAGTTTCCAGCAGCATGGCCGACTCCATGTGGGAGTCGGTAGCGGCCTGCGGCTCTAAAGTAGCGGGCGTCAGGGGCTGCGAAAGCGCCTCACTGAGAACCGGGTGACTTGCTTAGGAGAAGCTTCATCATCAGTTTTGGGCCTCGGTTGTCTATCTCTCTCCTTTTCTTTGTGTTTTTTTGTGAACTCAGACAGTCGGATGGCTATCCGACGACATTTCTGGATAATTAAACTGGCGTCCAAAAAAGTTTAAAGCAAAATCATAAATGATGCTTAATAGTGCGTTGGTTAAATCTAGCACAAAACTGACAACCAGAAACGTTGTGATCAGGGCCTAGGCAAGGAATACAGTAAGAATGAATGTCCTTATGAGTTATTTGCTTTCCACAAGAAATACAATTATTTACTTTTTCTGACCGGTCTGGAGCAAGAAAAAAGTTTCCCCAACGGGGTACTTAGCTTTACTGAAGACTTCGGATCTGAAACTCGAACACGAAAATCTCAGGAGTCGGCCGACAGGCACTTGTGAACTGCTTCTGCTTCGGGCACCGCGCGGCAAGAAAGACTAAAGAAAATGGCATTGGCCGCATCTTTTATACCCCTGACATCAGGGAAGGGGTGACAGCAGCCGACGCAGGACCCAGGACTTTGGAATTCAGGCCGACTGAGGGCAATCTGCCAGCAGGATTACCCAAATGTAATGACTGTAACAGTGAAACACAAAGAACATCATTGGATATTTTGGTTCATGGGCCGCAGAGAACTGCACTGCGGGCCACATGCAGCCCGCGGGCCATGTTTTGGACAACCTCGCTTTAGAGACATGCCAGTGTTTCAGGTACATGGCTTCCGAATGCCCATGAATTTTTTAGTATTTAAGGGTACATTCAGGCCAATAAAGATTTGAAAAATAAAAAGTTATGAACATTCAGAAGCCAGGTAGCTAAAATGCTGTTATGTCCTTAAAGAGTCATTTGCACATATGCCATGGGCCTCCACTAGAAGACATTTAAGGTATTACATACTGAAGACTCTAGCTTGACTGTGTCTACCTTGCAGTTTTTGCTGAATGTTTTGTCTGTGTTACCCTTTTAACTCTTTGCTTGTATATGCATATATATATATATATATATATATATATATATATATATATATATATATATATTGTGTGTGTGTGTGTATATATAAACACACACACACACACACACACACACACACACACACACACACACTAGTACTATAAACATGCACACATATACACAGCTTGCACCACTTATACCATTCACGGTTATAAAGTACAACTACTTACAGTGGTCGACTTTCCAAAACTACAAATCTTTCCCTATTATGTCAAGTATAAATCAACTAATTACACTGGACACTGGTCCACCTTATATAATGGGTGTTTTTCAAAAATGTGAGTAAAAATTATGGTAATTAAGACCTACAAAACAGGCAGACTCACAGTCAGGTGTTTGCTTTTCTTAACAAGATTATATTTTTAATACACATGCTTTTAATTTGCTGTGAATTAAACTAAACTAAACCAAGTCATTATTTTGTTGTGGTTGTCACATTCTCAGTAATTCATAGCTGTAATGTAGCAACTGCCCAATTTTTACAGCAGTCGTCTCTTCTAAATGCATCTGTATAAGAGCAGTACACCGTGTGTGAAACACATACATAAATACACACACAGTTTTTATTTTATTTATTTATTTTTAGAAAACAGCCCTCCATAATAACTTAACATGACTGTTTACAGCTCAGAAATTAAATATTGGGCCAACAGTTCTGTAGATACGCCTGATAAAAAAATGAGAATGGATGCAGAAGATGCTTCACAAAATCAAATCACACTACTGTGATATTGTTTATTAGATCCATATTCCTATCAATAATTCCCACCCCAAACTTGTGGTCTGACAGAACTTATGGACAGCTTTCAAAACAGCGGTAGTTTTCTGCTAATGGGGCAACAGTTCTAACGGAGAAGTACCGCTACTGTCAGCCTAATTACATGTTCACATTCTCAACAGATTACCGTATTTTCCCAAGCCCTTTCTCCACATTGTCAGTTCATCGTTTCAGCACATTCCTATTTTTATAAGGGTTTTGACGTGTCACAAAATCAGTAACAGTGTAAGAACAAAGGCAAAAGTAAAACATGAAAAAACAGCATCAGCTTTGACTTCCGATCAAGTGCACATTTTGCCTGCTAGTCCCATAACGGTTGCTCCACTTTTCATTTGCCATTCTCAAAACATGCCGCTATTGGTGAAACCCTTGGTCCCCACTGTCAGTGTTGTCTAGGTTGACAGACATGCCTGACAGCATTACAAATGTTAACACACTGACCTTTAACCATGTGGTGGGAAAGAGGAGCACTTCCTTATTTTCTCAGTGTAAGAAGTCCGTGATGTACAACTGATTTATTAAGGAACATGGGATCTTTCTACAAGTGTGCCTGTTTGACCATCACTGACTTGTGAGGAAATCATTAACAGTCCTAGAACAAATGCCAAATTAAGACCACAGTACAAAAACATAAGCAGAGATGGTTGCCAAGGATAAATCACTAGTACTTTGAGAACAAAAGCAAAAATCAATCCCGCGCAGAAAGGTAAAATAAGCAGTACCGAGAAGAGAAACAATCAGTAATACTGTCAGGATGAACACAAAGTTAAACCTGGAAAAAAAAGAAACCATTACATTCACATCACATTTGACTGCTGCCCCATTAACAGAAAGTTTGTGGAAAACCTGGCAATCCCTTTGACTTGTCTGCTTGGTATGCAGGAAGGAAACATTTTAAACGCAATCGTTGAGCTCAAATCCAGTGCCTTATGTCTTTTAACAATGTGTGTGTAAAATTTAGAAATGACATTGCCTTTGTTAATTAGTACGCAGTAAAATAATTTTACACACATCTGGTTATATTCAGACCAAAAAAGGCATGACAAGTAACTGGATTCAAAGCTCAGCAACCACGTTTATAATGTTGCCCCGATAACAGAAAAGTACCATAACAGCTTGTGGTATGGTGTAACACCTTTTTTATCATTTGCTTTTTTGACCAAATGGTCCCTGCTACCAGTACCCAACCATCCCAATCTAACCTCCTGAGGCAGCCAGTCAGACCCCCCCCCCCAATAGTAAGCTCATCCCTCTCTCAGATCCACTGGGCCCTAGGAACTCACCAAAAATTGGGTCCATCCAATCCCCGATGTGAGAGCCAAAGGTCATTCATTCCTCAGGTCAGGATCACTGGCTGGTCCCGCACTGAAATGTGAGACTTGGTAGCACAGAGTAGGTCAGTTGGTCTGTCAGGCGAAACTACCCCCTGGGGCTCAACCCCAATCAACAGCACTGCAGAGCTCCACAATGGCTGCCCAGGTTCCAGGCAGACACTCTTACTTCTAAAACTGTGTTGGCCTGAGCTACAATGCTTGCACTGCTGTGGCACATGCTCTGTAGGTCCAACCTCTGCAGGTGTGATTGCCCAGAACTATTAGTCACCACTAAGTGGAAGACCAGAGCTGCATTCCTCCACAATGGGCAAGCCAACAGCAGCTATTCACTGCCATCCTCTCCACCCCAATCCTTCCACCATCTGAGATGCTAACTAAACTGTCTATTTTTGAAACAACTGTCTGAATAGACAGGCAGACAGGTTTGCTGAGTATCAATAAACATGCATATAAATTATTTGTAACAGAGTACCTCAGTTCCTTGGGAAACTGCTCTGCAGCACTGACACTGAACTCACAAGGATTACACGTAGTCCGGTTGTCTTCTAAAACAGTTTGGCGAGCCTCATTCACTGATGAACCACGGTCTTGTTGGAATTCCCACTGCCTAGCAGCATTACTAATTGCTAATCGCCTCTTCTCCTGTGACAAGAAATCAGGAAAACAAATAAGGAACAAAGAAAACATTCCTTTTCACAGTGATCAACAGATGATAAATATTACAATGATGAACTGTTAATGATGCAATACAGCAGGGGAATTACAAATATTGTTAAGAAAAGCTACAGAGGATATTTTATTTATGACTAACTGTTGGATAAAAAAATAACAAGCTGTAAGATACTAAAAACTAAATAACTTCCTAATGATAAGCTGCTTAGTGTGTTCTTATGGCATTATGGCAAAAAAAGAAAACTGTGTCATTAAGATATTACCAACCACAAAAGGAATCCTGACTACAACAAAAGTAGAGCTTGGCAGTCTGATTTGCAATGCAGTACCTATCTATGAGACTCAAGAAAAGGGGCATCTTGGCCTCAGTACTGACTCAGTTGAAATTCATAAACATAACAATGTCCCTGTCAGCGTGTGTATGCTTAGCCTGCAAAGTAAGATATAAGGCACACCGAGCATTGGTGCAGTACAACACTTACAGCAGTTCAATGTGAATATCACATACTGTTCAATGGAGGTGAAACATTTTGGGGATTTACAGCACTAAAGCAGGGCACACAGCACAGCTGCCTGACCTTGCATCCTAATCAATTCCATAAATGTGTGATAAGGAGCAGTTCAGGTTGAGGATGCAGAGCACAACAGTTGGTAACCTGCATATATTGAAAGAAGTGTGTGTGTGTGTGTGTGTGTGTGTGTGTGTGTGTGTGTTGGCAATGAGAGCAAACAGTGCACAGTAATACCCTCTAGGCATGCTGCATTGTATGCTCTTTTTTTGGAGGGGATGAGTTTACTGACTGCACAATATAAGCCTCATAGCCTCTAGGATAAAGGACAAAACACTGTCCTTCTCCATATGCTGGGCAAAAAATATACACATTCATGTGTGTGTGTGTTTCTGTACTGCACCACACAGATCAAAGGAAAAAGATGTGTACCATTTCTTTATAGCAAAAAAATAGGGCAGAGGCAACACTAGTTTGCTGGTGGAACTGCAGAGCAGATGTGTACACAGCAGATTACTGGCAGGGTTTGCTGTCTTCACAGTATTCAAGTGTATGTACACGCACACACTACTCTAAAGGAACTTAACATTGCAGGAAGCTAACATGTTTTACTGATACTTTGTGAAAGACACTCCTAACAGATGTTATTGCCTGCATGTGTGTAGGTATTTTATATGTTTTCTGTATGTGTGTGTGTGTTTGTGTGTGCACGCGCTTACAACTACAATTATATATGTATATACTATATATAATGTATGCATATATGTTTGTGTGTGCTTGTATGTATATGTGTGTATATATATATATATATATATATATATATATATATATATATATATATATATATATATATATATATACACACACACACACACACACACACACACACACACATATATATATATATATATATATATATATATATATATATACACACACATATATATATATATATATATATATATTCTAAATCTATGCATGCAGGTTAGGCTAATGTGCATTTCTATCAACATATATAACAGTGTGCATAGATGGACCAGTATGTATGGTGTTAATACGACTTCTCCCACTATCCACCAATAGTCCTCTGGAACCATTGTTGAATTTTGTTCTGTAATACATTTACTCTCCAATTCTATTCTTACTGATTTTTATTTTATCTATAGAGCTTCCCTTCTGCTTTAATTTCTGCCAGTTTCCTTCTGTACCACATCTAACACTCTTTCCAGCTTCTCAATTAATCTTTCCTTTCCTTCTGCTCTCATTAGTTTTACCCTGACAGTGACCTTGATCCAATCCCATCCCAGAGTTCTTACAGTTTATCCCTGTCTTTCATATTGCCCTGTACTGACTTCTTTATTAGTACTTGCAGAATTTCCTTGTCTTTTGTCTCCTTCCAATTATAGGTAGCCTGCCACCACCCCTTCTCACTGTTTTCTGTTCCTGCACACTTAACCTTACTTAATTCTCACTGCTGCATGATAGGATATGTGTCTCTCCTATATTTGGATCTCTTCCATTATTTGCATTATGTTTTCGTTCCTTACTTGCCTGTACCAAAATGTTTTTGTGAAGGTGTATTCTTTCTCATTTGAATACCTTTCCCTCTATATGACCAGCTACCTTCCCTCTTTCATCCCTCGGGCTCGTTCTGGTCTCCTCTCTTTTTGTTATATTCCCTCCTTCCATATAACCTGATTTGTTCCAGTTCTGTGATGACATTGTAGCCCCTCCCCCCATTATCTCTCTTCCATCTGTTCTTGTCTGTGCCCATTTAGCAAAAAAAATTCTTCTAGAATCCTTATTCATCATTGTTTGGTGCATATATGTTTCTTACTGTTAGGCTTGCAACATCCACCCTTTCCTTTCAGATGATCCATCGACCTATCCCGCTTTTTATCACTTTCTTTATGGTTGTTCTCTATAAAATATAATTGCTACTCTCCTCTTTCCTCTCCATGCCTTGCTGTCCAGTTCTCCTTTTCCGTAGTCATAACACAGTGGGCAGGATTCACGAAGGCTTGCACGGAGTCTAAGAGTAGTGTAAGAATCCATGCAGCCTTCGCAATCCAGGAACAGCCCAAAGTCCGTGTAAGAGACCAGCTAAAACGTCTCTTACACGGAATGGGCGTGGATAAGCTAATCACCTCACTTGCAGCCGAATAGCATGCAAATGAGGTTGATTAGCGATCCAGGAAGCCCAAAACAGCCCATTGTAAGAGCCGTTTTAGCTGCAGAAATGTACTCAGTTGACAACTGAGTACGTTTCTAAAACATAATGGAGCCATGTCAGCTCCAAATAAAGGGTGCATATGTGTCAGGCAGCATGCCAATGGCCAAATATGTGGCCATTGGCAAGGTAACCTGATGCAAAAGTAATAAAAATATAATGTTTAAACCCAGCGCAGCCCTGCTCAAACGGTCTGCGCAGTATAAAACATAAAAATGAAGGTTATAAACCCACAAATGTGGGTTTTATGCAATACATGGATTTACAATGCAGGGACCAGCAGACCAAAAACAACATGGCCACCGTTTAGTGGTTGCTAAGGGGGGAAGCTGAGTCTAAGACATGTAACTAAGCATTAGTAGGCAATCTGATGCAAATGAGTGTTAGGATACTGAATTCCACTGTCACATAGCAAATGAGCACATTCTGAGTAGTGTAAGAGTTACAGAAGGGAGAGGAACAGAGTAGGAGATAGGTGACATCACAGGGGGGAATAGCAGAGAGAAATGCAGTTCATTGGAGGTCAAAGTTACAAGACAGATGTCAGACACATATCATGGAAAGAGGAGTGCCACAACATAAGCATGGGAAAGTCAAGAAATGGAAGGTGTACACTGTTGCCTACACCAAAGTTTCTTGCTGGGCGTGCATGCGCACATGTGCGCACCATGAAGCGCGAGTAAGACAGTGTGCGCGCGTGTAAGGCAGACTGAACATGTGGTAGTGTGTTGGTAGATGTTTAACACTGTTTGCGCGGGGGTGCGCGCGTGTAGGGCAGACTTGGCATGTAGAAGCCTGTTGGCAGACCTGTAACACTGTTTGAGCTGGTGTGCGCGCGTTTTAACCCGAATAAGCAGATTCTGAACCGTGTAAGCATGTGTGCACGCGTGTAAGCCACTGTGAGCGTGTTTCTGCTGGTATACGCTGCTCCCCTGAGGAAACAGAAAGGAAAAAGGAAGCAACAGAATTAGTAGGAAGCTAGCAGGGAATACTGCTGGAGCTAGCAGGTGAAAACAATTAGAAGCAGGCAATTACACAGGCAGAATAGTAGCTCAGCCCAAAACTTAAAAATCTGCAAACAGCAGTGCAAGATGTTTCTCTCAAGAGACACTGCAAGACAGGAGTAAGCTATTAGAAGTAAAAACTGAAAAAGTTGAACTCAGAGCAGAAATGTTAGGGGCTGCCATAGCTGTCATAATGAGACATAGGCGACTTGCTGAGGGTGGTGACAATGCAGATGGTGCCAGACAACCCACAGTGAGGAGACGGAGAAGAGTGTACAGGCCCAGGTTCACCTACCATGGGTTACATGAGCGGACAGAGACCTCCTGCAGCAAATAGTGGAGCTGTGCAGGCCACGCCTCACACACAGAACCAACAGAGGGGAACCCATCCCAGTGGAAACCAAGGTATGTGTTGGCTTAAGAATACTAGCAACAGGTACCTTCCAGAGACCAACTGGTGATATGATGGGGATATCACAGGCATCAGCCTCCAGGGTACTGCACCAGTTCCTGGATGCCATGTCAGCACATGTCGGTGATTATGTATATTTCCCCAATGCCTGTGAGGTATTGGCCAGCAATATGCGTCTCTTCCAGCAAATAGCGGAATACCCTGAGGTAGTGGGTGCAATAGACTGCACACACGCATCAAAGCACCAGCCGGTGAGCGGGGTAGGGCCTACATTAACCGCAAGGGCTTCCCCTCCATCAACTTCCAGGTTGTGTGTGATGCCCAGGGCATAATAATGAATGTGTGTGCTGGCTGCCCTGGGAGCTACCATGATTCCCACATCTGACATTTGACACAGCTGTATCAGACATTTGCCAATGGGGACATCCCACACGGACACCTAGTGGGGGATGCAGGTTATGCACTGGAGCCGTGGCTGATGACACCCATCAGAAACGCACACACACCTGAACAGGAACACCATAATGAGGCACACACACAAACACGTAATGTAATAGAGCATGTGTTTGGGCTGCTCAAGTCACGGTTCCGGTGTCTGGACACAACTGGTGGAGCCTTTCAGTACACACCAACTACATGTACCCAAACAAGGGTTATTGTATATACGTTTTATGTTTTGTACTGCCATAGTTAATGTTATTTATTCAAAGTTTATATTATGATATATGTTTATAAATCATTATAATAATCGTTTAGATTGTTTGTATTGAGTAATTTGTGGTTAGAATGCATTTTGCCTATTATTTTGATAGTTTTCATTTTTATTTGTGTGTTTTTCAGCATAGGTATTGCCTTTTTAAATAGGTTACAGCAGTGTTTTGGCTCATTGGTGTATTCAAATATGATGTCATTAATTAATTCATTCTAAATGCTTTAAATATGTTGTTTGTTGAATGTCAACCGACTCTGATGATGCCTTTTTAGGTGAAAGCGCTTAGTCGGTGGATGGTTTATCATTAAATATCTCCTGGTTATTCATTGCTGGTCCTGGTATCCTGTTTAGCTGTTGTTGCTTATCGTGTTTATTCAATTTTGTGCAGTGCCCTTTTGTGGGGTTGCGTATTCCTTTTCTTTTTCAAATGTACCCAAACTGTCATGGTATGTGCTATGCTACATAATATGATCTTGCGAAAACAGCTGCAGCAGGACCAGCATAGGGCTGGGCCAAACAGCCCCCCCACCATTGCCAAGGCCATCACAGGCAGAACGTGACTCGGAGGAGGAACAACCTGAGCCTGCCCCAGTAGGCAGAAGGAGGCGTGCCCAGTATGCCCTGGCCTTGGCAAAGAGGCAATGCATAGCACATACACTAGCTCAGAAGGAACCCTGGGAATGATACCCCCTCTGACTCACTCAAATAATAACAGGGATGCCTAAAATGACATGACTTGCTCACAAACATGTACAGGGAGTGTAATATGTGCATCCGACAGAGGCAGCCCTGCAGCACCACCTGAGGCAAGAATGCCATGTGTTAAGTAATGTAACACCATGTACTATATGCACACCTGAGGACCCTGACTAACATCCTACCCTCACCAAGCATCATGCCACAATATGACAATGAGATGATCAAGTGCAATAATTGGCTGAAGTATCGCAGTTAGTCAAAGGGGATCCAATGTGTGCCAGCCTGGGATGACATGCTGAGCATGACATGATGCTCCACCTGCTAGGACTGGCGTGCACCTATCAGTGCAGGCCGTATGGATACTGGCAAAGGCTGTTGTTACCCACAGCATGCCCTGAATAGGTAAGGCTCAAAACACAAACCTACCTCCATAGATATCAGACGGGATAAGAACCTAGATGTAATGCTACCCAATGCCAGAAGTCGAAACAGCAAGATGCATGCAGTCTAAACTCACCCAGCATGGAGAATGTTGATATCTGTGCTGTAACAGAAAACTGGGTCAAGGCTCACAACAGCACCTTAACACTACCAGGTTACACCTCATACTGTGCTGCACAGCCTCAAAACATGGAACAAGCTACAAAAGCAGGGTGACTAGCAATAATTGTCAAGGATAACCACACCCCCATGTTGGTACCACAAGAAGCAGCATGGACTAGCCATGGTCAAGTAACAGTGGCTAAAACTGCCCCCCAGTTTATAGTCTGCTACAGACTACTGTCCCAACACCAGGAACTGCACCTGGCCTATGCTGGAATACATGAATATATCAAGTCCTCCAAACCACATTATATTGGGTGACTGAAAATACCCAGACATAGACTGGGAGCATTATACTAGCCCCAACAATGTAGGACAAAAGTTCATAGAATCCATAAACCAAAATGCCCAGGAAAAATGTACCACTCCCACAAGAGGGGTAGCATACTGGATGTGATAATCAGCAACATGGGTACTGGATGGCAAGACGAGAAGTGTATTGCTCACTGGTAAAACCAGACCATAGAGTAATCACACTGGATATACAAATCCTGACCACAGTCCCTGGCCAGTAAACCACAGTGAAAAGCATGTGTAAAGCAATATTTGCACTCCTCCAAACTGATGTGGAATCCATTAAAGGTCCTGTGCAGGTGCAAAATATGGGCCACACCTCAGAACCTGTAATACAGCCATTCCATGAACACTGCCAGGAATGCTTGGATTATGCAATCCTAAATTAAAACAAGACACAATGCCATACACGCAGGCATCTGGCATGGTGGACACCAGCCATAACCAAACCATGCAAGAGAATGAGGAAGCTACTACATGATAGAGCAAACATAAAAAATGAAGTAATCACTGATCAGCAGTATGGCAATAAAATATGTCCACACATACAATCCACTAAGGCCAATCACAACAAGTTGAATCTGTGAATCTTGAGGCAATATTACACCTGCCCCAAGTACACAGACAACCCCCAACTCCCCCCAAGAAATACAAATATATGTGAGAGATGCAACCATATATCCAAACTGGAGGCTGAGCTCCCTCAACTCAGTACTCCCTAAACTAGTCAGGAGGAGAAGGTAACCACACACACCACAAACCCAGTCTCACATAGACCTATCACAACTGCAAACCAAAGACATAAACGCAGAAAAACATTCCCGGAGGCCCGATTTACAAACACACCACACCAACAGAGGCCTCCAAAGCAGACACCCAATCAAACAACATCCAAACATAGCACATGCAACACATAGTACACAAAGCTGGTGTGCCAAACAGTCACAGGCCAGAAGGAGAAACAACATGCCTGATACAGTTGTAATAGGTGACTCCATAGCGAGACACACTGCTGTCCCGCACACCAGACTGAACAAGGGAAAGGGTACAGTAAGCTGTCTGTAGGCTGCCACAATACGCCACATAACACAAGTATGCAGGTCACCCCAAAGCAAGTAGAAATATGATGCAGTCATAGTCCATGCTGGTGTGAATGACCTGAGATGTACCTCCCCGGACTACATGAAAAGAGACATAGATGAGCTCTCTGATTATGTAGTCCAGGCCGGTATGACACTGACCGTTTGCAGCATCCTACCCTCACCAAGAATGATGCCACAGCACAAACACGGAATGATTAGTTATAACAAGTGGCACAATTACTGGTGTCATTCCAAGGGGATCCAATGTCTGTCTGCTTGGGATGTCAAGCCACGCAGCTGTTCCAGGGATGGCTTGCACCTGTTACCCCTGGGAGTCTGGATATTGGATAAGGCTTTTGCCACCTCCATAGAGCCTTTCGTAGGCAAGGCTGAAAAGACTAACCCACCACCCTACAAAACATAAGTGGAAAGAAACATAAGGGTAATGCTGACCAATGCCAGATGTGTAAACCCCAATATGCATGCTCCCGAGGCCATCCCCAGTATGGAGAACATCGATGTCTGTGCAGTGACAGAAACCTGCTGCAAGCCTCCTGACAGCACACCAGCACTACCAGGTTATACCACATATCATGCGTCATGGCCCCAAAACCTGGAACAAAACATATAAGGAGGGTGAGTATCCATATTCAGCACAGACACCCATATGTCCAGGTAACTGACAATGCACAAGGCATTGGAGTCCACCCATGTGCAACTAACCGTAGGCAAGACTGCTGTACAGTCTGGAGCATGCTACAGACCACACCCTCACACACAGGAACCCCACCCAGCCGTCCTGAAGACACTGGACAGTATGAATATCCCACCAAATACCAAACAAGGTACTCACAAATTACCACATAGGTGGTAAACCATTATGTATGGAAGGAGTAATCAGGGACCTAGGGACACAAGTGGACAGTAACCTGTTATGTGACACGCACATTGCCAATGTGGCTAGGAAGACTGTCTACACTGGACACCGTATCATGAAAGGATTCACATCTACGTCAAGAGAGGTCATTGTGCCCCTATACTATTCTCTTATCACACCCATAATCTAGTACAATGCCTCATATGGGATATACCTTACCTGACACCTGCAGCAGTTAGAAAGACCTCAAAGGTATCTCACCAAGAGGATAAAGGGTCTCAAATATATGTCATATGCTGCCTGGCTGTAGACACCCCAGCTGAATGCAGTCGCATACTGCCTACACAGAGGCATTGCATGCCTGTTGTACAAGGCCATGTCCAACACAGGAGTAATGGACATGCTCCACCCCAGAAAACTCAAAGCCATCGGAGCTGTGAGAGTGAGAGATGTCAACCCTCAACACATAATGAAATAGGATGTGCTGGAGGGACAGATACATAACCCAGAGGCTCCCCACACCCTGGAAAAGAATCCCACTCCATGTTAGGCAGAGCCCCTCACTGACACTCTTCAACAGGAGTCTTGCCAAGTGGATGGATGATCGTAGAGTTACACTGGGGGTCTTCACTGTGTCACGTCCAGACAGAGGCACAGCAAAGCAAATCATAAATGGCCATAATATTCACATAGCAAGGGGTGGCGAAAGCCACACACACTCTGGCTAGGCTAACAAATGCCCTAGGGTGGATAGCCTAGTATGAACCTATGAAGATACAAAGTACAGGACACTAAGGATAATCCCAAGGCTTCCACAACTGATGGTAGGAACCATGTTAGTAATTCGCAGATATGCTCTGAATCACACAAATATCACAAACAACATACCAAACACACACACACATATTGCCAACATACATCCTGACAGGTGCAGTGCAACCCCCCCCCCCAGAATGCAAATATCTATCCCAGCAGACTGCTGGCCCCCTGACATTGCAGATGCTGAGTTAACAGCCAGCATCTACAAAGCAAAACACACAGCAGCAATGGTATGAGATGGTGTCCTGGGGAGCAGTGTACAACAACAGTGGTCCTTCTCAACAAAGGTGTTGCCTGAATGGATACTGAAAACTACCACCCCAGAATCCTGAGAAGCTTGGTCTGCACAGCTATGGAAAGGATCAGCATGTACTGCAGGCATAAAGATATTGGGGACCTACTGGCACTGGACCCTACCCAGTGTGGCTTTCTTAAGTGCAGATCCTGCCCCTAAACATGTTTGACTCATTTGAAACAGTCATTAAGGTCATTGATGAGGGCAGTGTGGTCCACACAACGTAGCTGGACCTTGCAAAGGCTTCTATACAATACCCTGCGTGTTCATTATAGATATGCTCACCAGCTTAAATATAAACCCCTATGACAGTAGAGGGGTTGCAAACCAGACCAAGGACAGAACAGACATGGTCAGACATGCTGCAGCCATGTCAGACTACAAACCAGATATAACTGGCATCCCACAAGGCTTGGTCCTGGGATCTCCCTCGTCTGGTATATATGTCCCATAGGTACAGGCCAACATGGAAGGACTGTGTCTGAACATGTTTGCAGAGGACTACAAACTGCTCACCATGTATGACCCTCCAGCTGACACAAGCATCCCACAAAAGGGCCACATAGAAACAGACAACTGGTGCCATAGCCATGTCAGCAAGCTAATTGCAGAAAAGTGTATAGTCAACCCCCGTGGATATACAGTAAGTGCCCAACAATTACCACATAGGTGTTAACCCATTACGTACTTAACATGTAATGAGAGACCTGGGGACACAAGGTGATAGATATCCTGCATTTGACAAACATGTGGCTGTAGTGTTCATAGAAACATACCATATACCCACCTAATCATGAAGGTTGTCAGATCTAGATAAGGGGAGGTCATTGTGGCTCTGCAGTCATCCTTCATCAGCGTTACAATTGAGTACAATAGCCCCTGTAGGATGTACCTCAGCAGACACCTCCATCAACTGTAAAGTCCCCAACAGTACCTCACCAGGAGTATCAAAGAGCTTGCACATATGCCATGTGTTTGCTGATTAAACTGCAGCTACACACACTGCCATACTGCCCAACCAGAGGCAAGCTGTGCCTGATGTATAAAGCCATGTCCAAGCTGGTATCAATAAACATGCTGCACCTTGTACAATCTGAATGGCAGTGAGCTATGCACATGAGAGACCTGAACCCCAGCACTGACTTACATAGGACAAGCTGTACTGCATGATCCATAACACAGAAGCCACCCCCACCCATGAGTAAAATCCCAGTACAGGCTATCCATAGAGTCACTCATCGATTCTCCTCAAGAGGAATCTTGATGAGTGGATGGGAGATGGTAGCTTTACCCTGGGTATCACTGTTATGTCACAGGTAGACAGAGGCACAGTATACTAACCATGACATATGTCATGGCAAACTCCACTTACAATGTGTGTCGAAGGACAAACACACTCTCCAACTAGCATTAGAAATGGCCTAGGGCACATCGCTAGTGTTTGCAAATGTACACCTATGTTGTGGAATACACTACCAATGTTGGACAAGCCTGGTTTAAGTAGTTCATATCTGAACATAATGCAACATGGTCAGATGTGCACAACTGGCCCCTACCAGGCTGTTGTGCTCACTATGGAAATGTAAAGCAGTGATAGGACTAAAGCCCAGGATACTGTCCACCACAGTCAAAGTACAGAACCAGTACACTATACAGTACTACAGTGTTAGGGCAGTGTGAAAGGATGTTGACAACTGTATGCAAAGTATCCCATGCAAACCCTGCAGGCACAGTATAATCCCTGTTGTGTTCACACACAAAGCAGTTGGACAGTAACTACACAACATGACACACAACACACAACCATAAACGGGAGATATTTATTGAAGTTCACACTCATCCACAAATGTGGTGGGCTGCAGAGTTCAAGATATGGAAAGCTCACACTGGGCATGCTCACACACTTTGATAAATGAGACATATGTCAGACAACATGCCATGGGAAGGCTGAACTGGGCATGCTCACACACTTAGGCCAAATCTCAGTTTAGCAGTTGGCCACACATATCTGGTATTTGTACGTGTTATTCCAGGAACCAACCACATTACAGCAATCTGCCCAGTGCACACAGTTAAATGACTACAGAGACATACGTGATATAGTGGATCCCTCCCATATGCAAACATCTTCCACAGATACACAAGTTATTCATACAAACAGGGAATGCTATGGCAATAAAGACCTGCAAAGAGTCTATCAGCAACAAATAATGTGCATTTGACAATTAAACATATGGGTGTAGAGGTCAACACTAGGCTGTTTGCCCTAGGGAATGACAGCTTAGCCAGAGTGTGCATGGCGTCTGCCTCCCCACAGGATGCACATTCCCATTTCTAAACACTGATGATGTCAGCACCCTATAAGTACAGCAGGAGAAGGGAAACCTCCCAGTAATGCGAATAGGGCGCTCCGCTAATGCGTCCGTCTCAAGTGTCATAACATAGTTAGGTAGGGGTTTGAATCCTGCAAATGCTCAGTGTGTGTGTGTGTGTGTGTGTGTGTGAATGGGGTTGGTGTGTGTGCAAGTCTGTGGAAGGGAAATGTCCCTTTTGGCAACTGGGAAAGCACACTACATGATGCACATTCCCCTTTCTAAACACTGATGATGTCAGCACCCTATAAGTACAGCAGGAGAAGGGAAACCTCCCAGTAATGCGAATAGCGCGCTCTGCTAATGCGTCCGTCTCAAGTGTCATAACATAGTTAGGTAGGGGTTTGAATCCTGCAAATGCTCAGTGTGTGTGGATGTGTGTGAGTGGGGTTGGTGTGTGTGCAAGTCTGTGTGAAGGAAATGTCCCTTTTGGCAACTGGGAAAACACACTACAGGATGCACATTCACCTTTCTAAACAATGATGATGTCAGCACCCTATAAGTACAGCAGGAGAAGGGAAACCTCCCAGTAATGCGAATAGTGCGCTCTGCTAATGCGTCTGTCTCGAGTGTCATAACATAGTCAGGTAGGGGTTTGAATCCTGCAAATGGCAAGTGTGTGTGTGAGTGGGGTTGGTGTGTGTGCAAGTCTGTGAGAAGGAAATGTCCCTTTTGGCAACTGGGAAAACACACTACAGGATGCACATTCCCCTTTCTAAACACTGATGATGTCAGCACCCTATAAGTACAGCAGGAGAAGGGAAAAGTACAGTTTTGTACCTACCATAAATGTAGATGTTCGAGGATCCACATTGCTGCAGTCCTAACTATTGGGTAGTCCGCTGTCCAGTCGGCCCGAATACCAAAGTATATGGCTGACGTCGGTCAGGGCGCATTAGACTGACGTCAGTACGTCAGGGTACTAATGCGCATGACCGACGTCATATCCTCAGTCTTTTCTTGCCCCAGATGTCAGAAGACCCTGAAAAGATAAGGCCCAAAATCCAAAAACACCAGACATACCTGCACCAGAAATATGTACAATATATACAAACTCAGCTGAACAAAACCTCACCTACACAACCACCCCTAAACACAGAGGGGAAGGAGGGAGGGTAAATTGGACTGCAGCAATGTGGATCCTCGAACATCTACATTTATGGTAGGTACAAAACTGTACTATGTTCTTCATTCCACATTGCTGCAGTCCTAACTATTGGGTAGAATCCCAAAGCAGAGGTAAGGGAGGCTGGCAAATCATAAAGAAGCAGGAGCTGATAACATGCCTTGCAAAATGGCTGTAGCAAAACCAGCCCTAGACTTAGAGTAGAGAGGAAGGTGGTAATGCTTAGAGAAAGTATGTACTGAACTCCAAGTAGCTGCCTCCAAAATATCCTTAGTTGCCACCCCCCTTAAAAAAGCTGTTGAAGTGGCAGTAGCCCTAGTGGAATGAGGCCTAATCCCAGCTGGAATCTCCTTGCCATGATGGGAATAACAAAATGCAATGCAAAACCCAATCCACCTAGAAATAGTTTGTTTTGACACAGGCTTGCCCTGAGAACTCAAAGCAAAGAAACAAACAACTGCTGAGACTGCCTAAAATCCTTAGTCCTGCTCAAATAATAGCAATTGCCTATGTACATCTAAAGTATGCAAAATCTTTTCCCCTTTGTTTTGGGGATCTGCATAAACGTAGGTAAATGAATAGTTTGGTTTAAAGCCACACTAGAAACCACTTTAGGCATAAAGGAAGGATTTATGTAATGATACCCTATCCTTGTGAAAAATCAAAAGGCTCAACGCCATAAGGGCCTGCAACTCAGAAACCCTTCTTGCAGAAGTAATGGCCAACAAAAAGCAGTCTTCCATGACAAGTATTTCAGTTCAACAGTAGCTGCAGGCTCAAAAGGTTGTAGAGTAAGTTTCTCCAACACAAAATTGAGATCCCAAGCAGGAGTAGGAGCTCTACGTGGGGGTCTTATATTCTTTGCCCCTCTAAGAAATTGCTTGAACAAAGGATGTGAAAACAATGGTGGGTCACAATCATAGTGAGCTGAAATTGCTGCAGCATGAATCTTAATGGAAGAGAAAGACAAACCTTTGTCCAATAACTCAGTAAGATATTGAAGAGCCACACTCAAATTAGGCTCCGAAATCTCCAAATTCTTTGCTGCAGCCCAAAATAAAATCTCTTCCATTTTTCTCATGACACTTTCCTTGTACTAGGTCTTCTGGCTTCCATAATCACATTTAAAACTTGTTGAGGAAGTTGAGACCTGCTGCCTTTTAAAACAGAATATGCCAGGCTGTTAGATGAAGAGAGTGAAGCTTGACATTGAGCAGACGACCGTCCTTCTGAGACAACAGATGTGGAATCAAGGGTAAAGGCCATGGGGGCTTCTTTACCAGACTCCTCAGTAATGGGTACCAGTGCTGCCGAGGCCAATCTGGAGCTATCAAAATCATCCTTGGCTTGTCTTGTCTGACCTTTAGAAGCACCTTTGGAAGAAGAGGCAGAGGTGGAAGCATACACATGAAGATTTTTCCAACTGAAAGAAAGAGCATCCACTTTCCAAGCTGTGTGATGAAACCTCTTTGTGCAGAACTTTGGCAGCTGGTAGTTTAGTGGAGAAGCGAACAGATCTATGTCTGGAGTTCCCCAGGACACTGTCAACTTTTGAAATACATGAAGATCCAGTTTCCACTCGTGGGGATCCATGATTTGTCTGCTTAACACATCTGCTAAGGAGTTCTGTGCTCCGGCAGAAACCTTGGCTGAACAGTTAGTTGCAAGCTTAGCGCAGTCTGCCATAAAATCATTGCTTGCCTGCACAATGGGTAAGAATGTGTTCCCCTTGTTTGTTGATGTACCACATGACAGTTGTGTTGTCTGTTAGAATCAACACCTGCCCTGGAAGAAGTAACTTCTTGAAAGCCATTAATGCAAACTGGACTGCTAACATCTCCTTCATGTTGATATGTAGATGCTGTAGTCTGGCAGGTCTTGTATCCACTTTCCATTTAGATGAGCTCCCCAAGCAATGTCTGAGGCATCTGTCGTTAGAATTTGACTCGCCTCTGGCGGGTCACAGAGAGTCCCTTGTTTAGGTGACATTCCTGAGCCCACCACAAAAATTCCTTTTGAATGCAAGGTATTATTTGAATGACAGTGTCCAAATCCTGGCAGTGCTGTGTCCATACATTTTTGAGATACCATTGTAGCTTCCTCATATGCAGTTTGGCATTGGGAAGCACCAGAATACAAGATGCCATGAACCCTAAGGCTTGAAGGACTGTCCTTGCAGTCAGCCCGGACTGAAGAGATAGTTGATGGAAGTAACTGGAAAGATTCTTTTGTTTGTCCGGGGTTAAAAAGGCCATCTGGGCTGCTGTATTCAGTCTCACACCCAGAAAGCACATGTCTTGAGAGGGTACTAGACTGGACTTTATTTCGTTCACAGAATACCCTAGGCATCTTAGCACTGCTATGACATATTCCAAATGCTGTAGAAGGTTTTCCTTTTCTTGAGCCAGAATCAGGCAATCGTCCAAGTAAGGATAGATTTGAATTCCTTTTAGCCTGAAGTAAGCTATCACTGGAGCCAGAACCTTTGTGAATACTCTGGGCGCAGTAGATAAGCCAAAGGGCAATGCAGAGAACTGATAATGAGAATTTCCAGCTCGAAATCGCAGATACTTTCTGCAACTTAGTCTTATAGGTACATGAAGGTAAGCTTCCTTGACATCTAAAGTTACCATCCAGTGATCCTTGCCCAGCAGAGGTAAAAGCTGTTGTAACGTCAACATTTTGAACTTGGGAATGTCCAGATAAGTGTTGAGGATAGATAAATCCAAAATTGGTCTCCACGTGTTCCCCTTCTTCGGTACTAGGAACAGGCGAGAATAAAATCCTAGGCCCTTTTCTGGCACAGGAACCGGCTGAATGGCCCTATTTGGAGCAACTGAGAAATTTGCTTGTGAGCCTCTTGTCTTTGTAGAGGAGGAATGTCTGGCATGCCTTTGAAAGGAGGCAAGGTATGGAAATAAAACCTGTAACCGTGGTGAATGATATCCAGAACCCATTTGTCTTGGGTAATTAAATCCCAATTTTCTTTGAAAAGAGACAGTCTTCCTCCTAGAGGTGCAGCCAGGCGAGAAGGTACTGGCAGCTGAAAAGGCAGGTCATTGGGTCTGCTTACGAAAGGACTGACCCCTGCCCTCACTAGAAGTCTGAGCAGGAGAACTCCCTGTCCTAGGCCTAAAAGCCCCTTGAGCTCTGCCCCTACCACGTCTAGACCTACTCCTAGACTGGGAATCATAAGCAGGATAAGTCCATCCCTTAGCAGGCCAATTTCTACTAAACTTGGAGGCTGCACCTGCAAAAAATCCTTAACAGTTTGCATAGACTTAGCCTTGTCCTCCATCTTCTTTAAAACTGCTTCCACAGGCGAACCAAACAACACATCAGACTGTAAAGGAGCATCCAAAATCCTTGTCTTAACATGCTCAGCCAAGTTCTGATCTCTCAACCAGGCGTGCCTCTGAAGAACAGAACCAGTGGCAGCCACCCTGGAAGAGGCCTGCACAGCATCAAAACCACATTGCAAGGAATGCTTACCCACTTGTTCAGACACATGAACTAAATCCTGCAACTCTTTACAGTCAATACCTTCCGCCAGAGCATCCACCTTAGATTTCAACTGTGAAAGAAGATAATTCTGATATTTTAACATGTGAAACTGACAATTCAACGCCTCATGGCTAAAGTGGAAGAAGTATACACTTTCTTTCCCCATCTATCCAAAGCCCTTGCCTCTTTATCAGGAGGGACAGGATTTTTAACAACTGAGGCCTTTACACCTTTAGGCCCCTGAGAGACAGTTTCGGGTCTGCCCTAGGACTCTTAAAAAGATACTTATGAGCTTCAGGCACCCTATAATACCTATCCGGTTTAACTGGGGCAGGAGGCAAAGAATCAGGATTCAAGGAAGCCTCTGCAAAAACATCTTCCACCACATTCAAAACAGGAGGTATAGCTAAAGGCCTATGCTGGGGTAAAAACAAGAACTCCCTAAGCCTTTTCCTGGAATCAGAGAAATCTTGGCCTTCCCATTTAAAATGCTCCCTCATGGAATGCAAAGTCTCTGAAAATGAAAAATCCTCAGGAGGAGAAGCTGAAGGAGTAGAATCATCCACATCCGAATCAGAATAAGTAGGGAACTCCTGCAAGTCTTCAGCCGAAGACTCAGAAGCCTCCGAGCATTGCTCAAAACTCTCAAACTCAGATTCCACCCTAGGCCTCTTATCAGGAGGGGGCATAGAACCCCTTATCATAGTAATCAAATCTTCTGCCATTTTAAGCATATGTTTCTTAGGCAAAGACCCTGAAGAACTAGGAGAAACTGAAGCAAAACTTGGCCTGCCCCTTAAGGAAGCCTTGGGAACAGAAGGGGAGGCCCTAACCACCTTAGGAAGTGAGGGAAGAACAGCCACCTGAGAAGCCCCTTCAGCCTGGCCTACTTCCTGAGAGGAAACATCCTGTAACAGTAAAGTCTCTCCCTGAGACTGCAAAGAAACACCTGGCAAAACCTCCGGCTCCACTGAGCCCTCTAAAGAACCGACATCAGGGACTGTCGGTTCTTCCCCTCTAGGCTTTGCTGTTTTGTCCTTGGCGCTTTTAGCGAAGCCGGCGTCGGGCATCCGGCGGCATTTTATAGTTACAACGCTTCCCAAACACTAACCTAGCACAGTCTAACCTTCTCTTAATAGTGCGTTTGTTAAATCTAGCACAAGAGCGGCATCCAACAACGTCGTGCTCAGGCCCTAAACAAGGTATACACAAAGTATGATAATCCTATGAGGTATCTGTTTCACAAGAAATACAGTTATTTACTTTCTGACATCCGGTTAAATACTGAGGCAAGAAAAACCAAAATAATCCCCTACGGGTACTTAGCCAACTTTGATTCGGTCTGAAACTCTGACTTCAGAAACTTTCAGAACGCCAACCTGCACTCGCAAAATTGCTTCTGCATCGGACCATGCGGCAAAAAAGACTGAGGATATGACGTCGGTCATGCGCATTAGTACCCTGGCATTTTGGCGTCAGTCTAATCCCCCCTGACCGACGTCAGCCATATACTTTGGTATTCGGGCCGACTGGACAGCGGACTACCCAATAGTTAGGACTGCAGCAATGTGGAATGAAGAACATCCTCCAACTAATGCGAATAGCGCACTCTGCTAATGCATCCGTCTCAAGTGTCATAACATAGTTAGGTAGGGGTTTGAATCCTGCAAAGGCTCAGTGTGTGTATGGGTGTGTGTGAGTGGGGTTGGTGTGTGTGCAAGTCTGTGTGAGGGAAATGTCCCTTTTGGCAACTTGGAAAACACAATACAGGATGCACATTCCCCTTTCTAAACACTGATGATGTCAGCACCCTACAAGTACAGCAGGAGAAGGTATGTGGCATGGACAATGACCGAGTCATATGTGTCCATGCCTCTGACTGACCTGTATGCTTGTGTTATGTGGTGGACCATAGTGCCCCACGGGCATATCACTGTGACCTTCACCTTGTCCAGCCTGGTGAGCATGACCACACTGTACCGGACAATAAAGGTAGCTAACACAACTGTGGCAGGTGTGTTGTCTAGCCATAGAGGCTGTGACTGTCTGGCACACAGGATTTGTGTGCTATGTCTTATGTGTGATGTGTTCAGCCATAACGTATGCCTGTGTGCCAGCTGCAGAGGTGTGTGCCGCTCAAGCATGATGCTATTCTAAGGCTCCACGAATGGCCCAGTGTGTACACGTGCTTGTATTGCTGTCAGTGTAGGTCTACATCAGACTGGTATTGTAGTCACTGTAGTATTGCATGCCACCTGACAGGTTATGCCAGTACTGGGTTCAGAGTGCTTAGTCCCCAGTTTGGCTGTGGTTCCATCTCATACATGTGTTGTACGTCCATGTGTAGGGGAGAGGGTTGACTGTGTACATGTGGCAGCTGTGACATTGCCACATGACCCACATATTCCACAACTGTACCATAGAGGTGACTGACAACTGACCTTTGCACATGCTACCATAGTATTGTGATTGCCATGGTGATTAACAGCACATAGGGCCAATGGGGAACAAGGTTCATAGCTTCATACTAGGCTATCTGCCCTAGGGCATTTAAGAACCTAGCCAGAATGTGTTTGGCTGTCGCCATCCATTGTAAATATATCTTGCCATGCCCTTTTCCGAGGTTAGTATACTGTGCCTTTGTCTAACAGTGACACAGAAGTGATACCCGGGATAAACAGACAATGTCCCATCCACTCATCAAGATTCTTCTTGAAGAGAGTCAATGAGGGACTCTGCCTAACCTGGACTGGGATTTTATTCCAGAGTGAAGTGAGCCTCTGGGTTATGAATCTGCCCCTCCAGCATGTCCTATTTATTTCAGTGCTGAGGTTCAGGTCTCTCAAGCGTGAAGCCCGATGGGATTTGGATATTCTCAGGTGCAGCATGCCCATTAATTACGGGTTTGACACGGCGTTATACATTAGGCACAGATCGCCTCTGAACAGGCGGTATGCCATGGAGTAGAGCTGGGGTTTCTTTAACCGGTCAGCATATGGCATCTGTTTGAGCCCTTTGATCCTCTTGGTGAGGTACTTGTGGGGTCTTTCCAGTTGCTGCAGGTGTCTGGTAAGGTACATCCCAACAGGGGGATTGTACTCAATTATGGGCCTGATGAGGGATGAGTAAAGAGGCACAATGTCCTCCCCTGATGTAGATGTGAATCCCTTCATGATGGGGTGGGCTATATACAATGCCTTTCTAACCACTTTGGTCACGTGTTTGTCAAATGAGAGATTGCTATCAGCTTGGGTCCCCAGGTCCCTAATTACTTCTTCTGTACGTAATGGAGTACCACCTATGTAGAACTTTGTGGGCACTTTGTTTTTGCCAAAGGGGATGACTATACACATTTTTGCATTCAGCTGGAGGCCATGGCTCTGGCACAAGTTGTCTGTTTCTATGAGGCCCCTTTGGAAGATGCTTGTGTCAGCTGGAGAGTCGATTATGGCGGCCAGTTTGCAGTCATCTGCATATTTGGTCAGCCACAGTCCTTCCGTGTTGGCATGTACCTCCGATAAATATATACCAAACAAGAGAGGTCCCAGGACTGAGCCTTGTGGGACACCACTTGTAACTGGTTTGGAGACTGGCATGGCTCCATCAGTTCTAACCATGTGGGTTCTGTCCTTGAGCCAGTGTGCAATCCATCTAGTGACATAGGGGCTCATATTTAAGCTGGTGAGCGTCTCTAGAATGCCCGAGTGGGGTATTGTTTTGAAGGCTTTTGCGAGGTCCAGGTAGGCTGTGTGGACCACCTTCCCCTCGTCAATGGCCTTGGTGACTGTTTCAAAGAAATCAACCAGGTTTGAGAGGCAGGATCTGCCCTTAACAAAGCCAAACTGGGTATGAACCAGTGTCTGTAGGTCCCCAATAACTATATTTATGTGGTCCATGATGATCCTTTCCATAGCTCTGCAGACCAAGCTAGTGTGGCTTATGGGGCGATAGTGTCCAGGATCCATTGAGGCACCACCTTTCTGTAGAGGGACCACTGTTGCTGTACGCCACACTTTGGACACATATCCTGTAGTAAGGCTGGGATTGAACAGTAGTTTTATGTTTGGATGTAGTACGTCTTGGAGGTGAGGTCATGTAGGACACAGCCCGGGACACTGTCTGGTCCCATTGATGCAGTGTGTATTGCTTTGGAGAGGGCGGCTCTTACCTGAGCATCTGAGATGTCAGGGGGGCAGCACTCTGCTGGGATACATATTTGCCCATTCAGTGTGGAGGGGGGTGAGAAGTTTGCACTGAACCTGTCAGCTAGAATGTTGGCAATGTCTGTGGGTTTGGTGTTTCTATTGACATTTTGGACTACCTCTGAGCATATCTGGGAATTACCACCCAGGTTCCGAACATAACTAAAGAAAGCCTTGTGATTATCCTTAGTGTCCTGTGCAATTTCTCTCAAAGCTGGCCTTAGACAATCTTATGAGTGCCTGTAGTTATTTGCTAATACTGATCAGTGATGCCTTCCCTTTTTGGGATTTTGCTGCATCATTTAGTAGCTTCCTCCTTCTATTGTGTAGTTTGTTTATGGCTGGGGACCACCAGACAGGACGTCTGCCTTTGGAGGATTGGGTCTTGGTTTTATTCGGGATCACATGACCCATGCATTCCTGAAGGTGTCCATAGAATGCGTTTATAGAGGAATCTGCGGTCTGGTCTGTAGTTTCCACAGGCCCGGGGGCTTTGAAGGTTTCCACCTCAGTTTTGAGGACTGTGAATTTGCTTTAGAGAAGTTGTTCACTGTGGTGTTCTGGGCAGGGGTGGGGTCGGGATGTGAATATCCAGTGAGATTAGTTTATGGTCCGATCTTACCAGTGAGGGATACACTTCTGGTCTTGAGCATAGAGCCCCCATGTTGGTGATAATCAGGTCCAGGATGTTTCACCTTCTTGTGGGAGTGGTAACAAGTTGTTCCATAGCATTTGAGCTCATATATTCTAGGAATCTTTGGCCTAGGGTGTTGGAGCTAGAGTCATGCTCCCAGTCCATGCTTGGGTAGTTGACATCGCCCAATATAATGGTGATTGGAGAGACCTTCATGTTTCCACTGTTCACAGGACAGCCGAATGCAGTTCTTGGGTTTGGGAGGGTGGTCTGTAGCAGGCTATAACCTGGAAGGCAGTTTCACCCATTGTTAGTTGCACATGGAAAGTCTCTGATGCTTGGTGCTTTGCCACCAACCTGGAGGTGTGGGTATCTTTGATGAATATCAATACTCCCCCTCCATTTGTGGTTCTTCCAAGTTTTGGGGCTGAAAAGCATGGTATGAGGTATAACCTGGTAGTGCTGGGGTACTCTCGGTAGCCCTGAACCAGGCATCTGTTACTGCACAGATATCGATGTTCTCCATGCCAAGGAGAGTTTCGGGTGCATGCATCTTGAGGTTTAGACTTCTGGCATTGGGTAGCATTACTCTTAGTTTCTTATCCCTTGTGATACCTATGAAGGTGGGTTTGTCATTTGAGCCTTGCCTAACATAGGCACTATGGGGGTAGAAACAGCCTTTGCCAATATCTGAAAGCCCAGAGGTGACAGGTGCAAGCTGTCCCTAGTGAAGCAGGTGGTTCAACAGAAGATGAATATGTGAGGGTGTAGTGCCTGTGATTAGTTAGCAGTAGCATATATGACTGCTCACGTGGACAAATGCCAGGTAAGTCATATGCAATGTGTCACAGGCAACGTACATGTGAACAGGACAAACAGTGACATTCTGTCAAGTGAGACATGGACATACATATAGTAAGCTATGCAGATGTCACTAGGAGTCCACAGAAGCTCTGTAACTATGCATTGCAGGTGGGATCAGTATTCCAGGGTAATTGCAAGCAAACATGCATGCAAACAAAGCTACAGTAAACAGGGCTGCATGTAGTACATTGTACAACAAACAAGCTGTACCACTTCCAGTAGGTAACACTGCAAATATGCAGGCACTATGCATGTACATGGAAATACACAGGTCAGATGGCTAGGGTCCAGTCTCAACGCACACAAGTGTACGGACCATGTACTGTCAGGATGTACAATAACTGGATGGAAACCCAGGTGCTCATACCTGCAGTAATACACATGTCAAATAACAGACACTGAGCCTTCACTCAGTGGTTCCATACGTAGTAGGATGTGTGCTACCTGGCCTGCCACCACAGTATCCCTGACATGTATGGGGACTCTCCCTCCTGTGACAGTTAGTTTTGTGTGTTGGGGCTGTCTAGCATGGTATGAGATGTGAGCTTGCAGTGCTAGGGTGCTCCTGTGTGTCCTGTACCAGTCGTGTAGTACTGCGCACATATCAACATCCTCAAACATCCGCATTGCAGAGTCCAGTGTGGGCAACATGCCACTTGCAGTTTACATGTCCATCATTGCGTATTAATACATTCATTACCTTATCCCTGTGCTACCTATGTATGTAGCCTTCTGTTGACATCCTTACCACCAGTATGCCAACATGTGCAGATGATACACTATGGTACTTACCATGGGTGTAGACAACAGTACATGACAATCACACCCTTACTGCATCAGGCATGCTGTGATATACCCACAATTAATTCAGCACACAGTACTGTTAACAACATGATACTATTACTACAATCGTCTATGTAGTCACCTGTGCATCAGCAACATGTTAACCTGTACCTGCACTGATGTTACAGATTGCAGGAGGTGGCACAGTTTCATCATATGCACAGGGTGTGAACTTGGTATGCCTGAGTCAGCCACCGATACCACTGATTGATATGTATGTGTATGTGTGTTGGTGAGGGACAGCAGTACAAGGTGGGGCAATGTTGATGCAGTGTGAGCGTATCTGGTAGCCCTAGGTGTTGTCAATTCGCATGTGTGTATGGATGCACACAGTTCCACCTCATGGCTGCCATATACTGGTGTTTGTGGACAGCCACAGACTGCACCTGCCAGGTCATACAGATCAGTGTCTCTGGCCACGGACACGGTACCTGTGCCTTGCAGGGGTGCTACGGACCGTATCCGGTACCAACCCAGACTGGGTACTGTCATCAGAAGCAGGTGTTGTTGACTGGACACAAATCCCTGTCGGGCCTGGCCAGAGCCATGTGCACGTGGTCTCCTGGGGCAGTCTGATGACAGCACAGACCCAGCATTGCTGGGGCTGCTGCTGGCACTATGGGGGCGGCCGCGGCCCTGTTGTCCGCGACAACTGCAAGCTGCTGCTGTTGCTGGCATACGCCCACGTCGACGCCTCAACCGTCCACCATCGCCCTGGCTCATGGACATGTAGTTGTGGAACCGGTCTAATATGTCCCCACAACGTCTGTCTATGACATCGGTGACATTACGGATGGCAGCCGCAATGTCACGCATACTGTCAGTCATGGCTGCGCGACATGCTGTCAGCTCCCTCAGACCCTGTCTGTTGTACAGTTCCATACGTGACTGTGCCTGCATGACAGCCCAAAACATAGCTGAGGTTGTAAGACCTCTGTGGAGCCGCCTGACAGGGGCAGTACGCCCATGGATGCTCCCACGAGAACCCCTGGACATCTGTCTGTGTGGTACCATCTCTGGGCCATGCCCATGGCTGCTGTGTGGGGAAGCATGTGCCACAAATACCACATTACCCTGGTCAATGCCCACTGTATGCTGTCCATCACCTAGGGACATTGGTGACAAAGGGTGTATTGGCAGGATAACTGTGCGCATTGATGGGGTCGACAGCTGTGTACTGTCAATCGGCTGACCAATGGCGGACCCTGGCATACCTTCCTGTGCCATTACACAGATGTCATCATTATCAATACCCATGGCACCTGATTCAGGTTCCCTGCTGCATGACACCTGAGCAGCACCAGAACCTGTGGGAGGGAAACAGGAAACACAGTTTACAATGTCTACACATTACCAGTGATGCACACATCCACACATGCACAGGTCCAGACATGCACAGCTGCACACATGCGCACATGCACAGCTGCACACATGCACAGGTGCACACGTGCACACATGCACAGGTGCACACATGCACACGTACACATGCACACAGTTGCACACAATTGTACAGTACTCAGTATGCGTGATATCAACACACAGACACAGACACACCTACATGCCTACAAAGAGCACTACTAAGTGAGCCTAATATTACTATTACTATCAAGACTATTACAGGTATTGTTAATACACACTCAACAGCATGGATAGGCTGCATTGCTGTTACACCGGAGGGACCTGCAGACGTGAAGAAACTAATGTCAGTGGGCACAACTGTGCCATTGTTACTGAGTATGATACAGGTCAGTAGTACAACAGTCGCCTTTCACAGGTCAGCTGCTAATATTGAGGATATCACACTTGCACATTAAATACTATGGTGACAGCTACAAACCAAGGACACACCTCACACATGCATTAACTACCAGTGTACACAACAGTCAACTATACATATGGCATATTACCTGCACGCTCACTGTCTTGCTGCTGCGTGGCTCCAGCCTCCATCATAATGCATGTCTGCTGCTGTTGTTGTTTGCTGGCGGACTGGAGCCACTACACTCATGAGTAGTCCCTCCAGTCTGGTGAGTGGGGGATGTGTAGCCACACCACCACCTGTGGCGACCTGTTGCCTGTGGATATCCGACGCATGCTGACGGACATTTCTGATTAAATCACTGCAGTGATGTCGTACCTGCTCATATGTCCTATTATGCGTGCCTATGTCATTTACCCGACGGACCAGGTCTTGCCACAGTGCAGCCTTCTCCTGCTGATTCTGGCTGGTGCGGGAAAAGAGTATTGCATAATCCCACACCAGGCTCTGGTGTATCTCCTCATCCTTAGCTGTGGAGTAAGCGGGATTCCGCGGGTGAGCCATGTACCTGAAAAAGAAAATAACCTGATATCAGCAATATATGTCAGCAGAATTTGGCAAGCATACTACACATGCTACTCGACTGTTATAATACAACATATCTCACATATATAGCATCTGTCTGTCTATTGGTGGATACACATGTAAATGGCCAGGTATCAGTGCTCAGCAAGCAACTGTGCAACAGTACCTGGCACACTCCATACGACATACTACCAAACCCCAGCAGTCAGAACACTGATTCAGGTCCAGAGCACCTCCTCACTCTGGGGGATTGTATCTAGGTACTGTATGGCCTACATCATCAACTACTGTGAGCTGACCACACACTAATTGCCCTGGATATACATACCCCACCTCCACCACCAGCACAAACGACTATAGTGAATATAGTGAATAACATTGCAGATGCAAACTTTACACTTTGTAACAGTGACATGGTATCCTTTCAGCCCACTGGGCCAGTGGCAGATACAACCCACAATGCTGACCCCTACACAAATGCTTTCTACAGACATCTCCGAGAATGCATGGATCATGCAATCCCATATATGACCAAGACACTCTCCACAAAGGGACAGCATCCTGTCTGGTGGACCCCAGCCATAGACAGATTGTATTACAAAGGATGGAAGCTACTGCAAGACAGAGCATAATTCCATAAAGGGAAGGCATGTCTGAGCAGCACTAGTAAGGACCTATTTTCCATCATACAAACATCCATGGGCAACTTTGAGAGGGAAATCAAGAGGGACACTACAGATAACCAGAAGGCCTTCTTCAGTTATGTTAGAAACTTGGTCAGAATCCATCCTCTATGCCCATAGTTAGTACACAACAACAAATATTTCACTGACACCACAGATATTGACAACATTGTGACAGACAGGTTCAGTGCAGGTGTCACCCCACCCTCTCCCCCAAAATAAGACATAGTTATCCCAGCTGACTGTAACCTCCCTGTCATCAAAGATGTCCAGGTGAGAGCCACCCTAAACATAAACTCTGACAGGAGCTAAACACACATATAGAAGTGCTATGTAACACTAGCCTGACTACAGGATATGTACCTGTACACTGGTGCACAGCAGCAGTGGTTCCACTCCACGAAGGAGGCACCTCAACATACCAATAGTTTGTTTTCTTTACCTTGTGTTTTGCTTGCATTCTGTTTTAACAGCATATTAAAACTTCAAAAGAGACCACAGCTCTCTCTGTTCTGAGTCAGGCAGAATTTTTCCCGCCCTCCCACCCATTTAAGTTGTCTTGTTAAATACCACTGTCTTTCTAGTTGCCCGCCTCTTATGTTAATCTGACCATATATCTCATTTCTCTCTACTTTCACTGGCTTATGTGAGTAATGCTCTCTGCCCACTGCCCTTGGAAAAGTCAAGACACTGCCTTCTTCTGCTACCCACTACTTCAAGAAGTTCAAGAAAGTATGTCTACCCACATCACGAAGTGTTATTTTTAACAAACTTATCCTGCTAAGCCTTTGTCTGACCCCAGCTAAGTGGCCAGCAGCAACCCCCCTCCCCTATATTCCCTTATCTCCTTCCTCCCCCACACTTTAGACTGCTAACTTGCTTTTCCTCTCTCTATCAGTTAGTCTACTTCTACTTTTGGAAGCTCCTGTGCATGTTTGTGCACCTCTGCTTTTTGGCCACTAGATGTCATCCTACACCCACCTATACTCCTTACATTAGTATTTATTACCTTCCTCATATTTTTTTCTATTCTCTCCTTCCTACTATCCCTTTCCTCCTTCTGATATTCTCTCTAATCCTTCCTCTTTAGGCTACTATCTCCCATCTTGACTTACCAGCCTACTCTGATACTTTTTCCTCCCTCCTTGGTGGTCTCCTGTGTGTCCCCCTCCGTTAAGCCCTTCACTCCGGCTCCCTCCCTACCCCAATTCCCACCCCGGGGTCCTAACCTTATACTTCTCTAGTCCCTCCCTAGACCTACCATCCAATCCTTTTTGTCTTTACCACCAAATTAATCCCTCCCTCTACACTCCATATCCTCCTCCCTCACTTTCTCTTTTTACATACTAGCCCTCCTTTCACTACTCACACCTACTTTTTCTTCTACCACTATTACCTCCTTTTATATCTCCCCACTTATTTCACCCCTCTCCCTACCTCACATTTCATACCACTACCAGACGCCCGATCACACTTCTATATATCCCTTCCTTACATTCATACACCCACACTTCCTCTAGGCTACCCCTAGGCTGTGCCTTTTTCCTACAACCTCCTCTAACTTACTTGCTCTCTAACATGGTCTCAATCTATCCACACTGTTTTACTCCTGATTCTACTCTTAACTTCTCTATACTCAACCTACCTCCTTACCTTTTTCGAGTATCCACTTCTCATTCAGCCAACAAACTCACAGACACACACTTCTTCCTTCTATACTTCTCTGAATTCTTTCTCCAATACCAATACTACCCCAAGATACCTCCTACCCAAATACCATAGTACTCCCATCTCTCCTACACTCTACACTCAAACAAAATAAGACCTCCAACCATTCTTAGTATCAAAATCACATCTAAACCTATCAATCCTACCTTACTAGATGGTGACATTCATCCCAACCCTGGCCCCACACATCCTTCTACACAAACACCCAAACATGGCACCAATACTACACTCCTCATAGGACACCTTAACATCGCAGTGTAAACAACAAAGTACCCTACCTTCATACCCTCCTAGATATACACAGCTTTGACATTCTCTGTCTCTCTGAAACCTGGCTAAAGCCAGCCACTAAGGATACTGAGATTATACCACAAGGCTATAATATACTCAGGCTTGACTGCAGAATAAGCCGAAGGGTGGTGGTGTAGCAATACTGTTTAAGAACCATCTTAATATCTCTACCCTACCTGCCTGTCCAACCCATGATAGTAAGGTAGAAGCCATCATCTCAAAACTTCAACTTAATGCCAAAAAGCTCCTTAACATCATCTGCATTTACATACCTCCAGGAAACAACATACCAGTTGTAGAAGACTTTCTCAACTGGGTTTCCAACAACTACCCCCAAGAAACTATCATTCTTGGCGACCTAAATATTGACTGGAATGCTATTAATACCGATAATCCCATCTCTCACATCAACCTAAGCGGTTTCACCCCAAACCATTACATCCACAACAAGAGTTAATAAGTTAAACAAAAAACAGACTATATTAGACTGGATTCTGATAAACAAATGTAATATCACTTATAATGTTGGGACCCTGCCTGATGACCTCAGTGATCACTGCTTAACATACATTGCAAGAGAGAAGACTGATTATCTTCCCCCTCAATATAAGAAAATCGTTCCACTAAACACTTTAAAACCGACCTATTTCAGACGAACTCAGAACTTGCAACTGGAACCCTTTAAAGACTCTTCCACTAA
Organism: Protopterus annectens; assembly: GCF_019279795.1. NCBI lineage: Eukaryota > Metazoa > Chordata > Ceratodontiformes > Protopteridae > Protopterus > Protopterus annectens. Next base: position 76,512,382 of record NC_056740.1, on the reverse strand, counting down.
ATGAAGCAGTATTATTCTTTAATTCTACTTTCCTTTCTATTCTAGGCTATCATGCTCCCGAACGCACTATTAGAATGAAATCTAATACAGCCCCTTGGCTCTCAAATGAAACTAGAAACTAATTCTCTCCAAAAATAAGATCTGGAACAAATGGAGGTCCCATAGAATCAGCTCTGATTTTCATCACTTTCAACAACTTAGAAATCTTACCAAAAGGCCATCCTCACTGATAAAGAAAGTTCTACTGCAACCTACAAGAAACTAACCTAAATAAACCCAAACAATTCTGATCTTCTATCAATAGACTCCTTTCTCCAGGTACTGCTAAAACTCCTCCCACTAAATGCCAACCCTGACACCCCTCTTCAAACTGCAAATACTTTTAACTCATTCTTCTCTGATACTATTCAATCTCTCGCTAGACAATTAAATACTAATAACTTTTATCCTCCTAACAATCACTTAAAGTCTAACTGTAGCTTCTCTTTACAACCCATCTCTACTTCTACCATCTTTAAACTACTTCTCAAACTCAAACCTTGTACTCCCTCTGCTGACAAGCTCCCTCCCCTATTCTTACAAAAAGCAGCCAAAGAAATTGCTTACCCAATATCTTTACTCATAAATAGAACCATCCAAGAAGGAACCATCCCTCATATCTGGAAAATCTCTCATATTATCCCACTACATAAAGGTGGAAACTCTATTGACTATTCCAACTTTAGACCTATTGCTCTTCTCTCTCCATTAGCAAAAATTATGGAGAAATGTATACATCAGCAACTGGTACAGTACCTATCTCTTCACAACATTTTAGCTCACTGTCAACATGGCTTTAGACCCCACCATAGTACTACCACTGCCCTCCTTTTCTTTGCAGATACCATTAACAGCAATCGCAACAAGAACCTACTCTCTTCTGCCCTATTCATAGACCTCTCTAAAGCTTTTGACATGGTCAACCACTCTTCTCTAATTAGCATTCTCAAATCCCTCTCATTTGACAGCCTTGCCATCAACTGGTTTACATCATACCTCAGTAACAGACAACAAGCCGTTCTTTGGGAAAACCATATCTCCTCCTCACTTCCCATTGCAATTGGTGTCCCTCAAGGCTCTATCCTTGGTCCTCTCCTCTTCTCCCTCTATATTAACGATCTCCACTCTGTAATTCCTCAAGCTACCTGCATTCAATATGCAGACGACTCTACTATCATTTGTTCAGCATCTACCTCCTCTGATCTAACCACTCTAACTCAAACTACCTTCAACACTGTAGAAACATGGTTTACTAGACGGTATCTACTTCTCAATGCCAAAAAAAACAAACTCCTCCTCTTCACCCCCACCACTGCATTCTCTCCACTTAACTTCTCTATCTACTCTAACAACAAAACTATCATCTCTCCTGACTCCACAACAAAACTACTTGGTGTTACCATTGATAACAATCTCTCTTTTGACCAACACATTAACAACACCATCAAAACTGTTAACAGAAAAATTGGATCATTATACCGTATAAAACCATTTCTTACCCCATCAACTAGAGCTACTATTGCTCCTCCCATCTTATATCAACTCTCTTCTATGCCTCTCCTATCTTCACCAACCTTAAAAACTAACCTAAACAAACCTTATATTCCCTTATCTCCTTCCCTCCCCACACTTTAGACTGCTAACTTGCTTTTCCTCTCTCTATCAGTTAGTCTACTTCTACTTTGGAAGCTCCTGTGCATGTTTGTGCACCTCTGCTTTTTGGCCACTAGATGTCATCCTACACCCACCTATACTCCTTACATTAGTATTTATTACCTTCCTCATATTTTTTTTCTATTCTCTCCCTTCCTACTACTATCCCTTTCCTCCTTCTGATATTCTCTCTAATCCTTCCCTCTTTAGGCTACTATCTCCCATCTTGACTTACCAGCCTACTCTGATACTTTTTCCTCCCTCCTTGGTGGTCTACTGTGTGTCCCGCTCCGTTAAGCCTCTTGGCTCACTCCGCTCCTCCCTACCCCCAATTCCCACCCACCCCCCGGGGTCCTAACCTTATACTTCTCTAGTCCCTCCCCTAGACCTACCATCCAATCCTTTTGTCTTTACCACCAAATTAATCCCCTCCCCTCTACACACTCCATATCCTCCTCCCTCACTTTCTCTTTTACATACTAGCCCTCCTTTCACTACTCACACCTACTTTCTTCTACCACTATTACCTCCCTTTTTATATCTCCCCACTTATTTCACCCCTCTCCCTACCTCACATTTCATACCACTACCATACCTCCTATTACACTTCTATATATCCCTTCCTTACATTCATACACCCACACTTCCTCTAGGCTACCCCTAAGCTGTGACTTTTTCCCTACAACCTCCTCTAACTTACTTACTCTCTAACATGAGTCTCAATCTATCCACACTGTTTTTACTCCTGATTCTACTCTTAACTACTCTATACTCAACCTACCTCCTTACCTTTTTCGAGTATCCACTTCTCATTCAGCCAACAAACTCACAGACACACACTTCTTCCTTCTATACTTCTCTGAATTCTTTCTCCAATACCAATACTACCCCAAGATACCTCCTACCCAAATACCATAGGTACTCCCATCTCTCCTACACTCTACACTCAAACAAAAAATAAGACCTCCAACCATTCTTAGTATCAAAATCACATCTAAACCTATCAATCCTACCTTACTAGATGGTGACATTCATCCCAACCCTGGCCCCACACATCCTTCTACACAAACACCCAAACATGGCACCAATACTACACTCCTCATAGGACACCTTAACATACGCAGTGTAAACAACAAAAGTACCCTACCTTCATACCCTCCTAGATATACACAGCTTTGACATTCTCTGTCTCTCTGAAACCTGGCTAAAGCCAGCCACTAAGGATACTGAGATTATACCACAAGGCTATAATATACTCAGGCTTGACCGTAACAAACGAAAGGGTGGTGGTGTAGCAATACTGTTTAAGAACCATCTTAATATCTCTACCCTACCTGCCTGTCCAACCCATGATAGTAAGGTAGAAGCCATCATCTCAAAACTTCAACTTAATGCCAAAAAAGCCCTTAACATCATCTGCATTTACATACCTCCAGGAAACAACATACCAGTTGTAGAAGACTTTCTCAACTGGGTTTCCAACAACTACCCCCAAGAAACTATCATTCTTGGCGACCTAAATATTGACTGGAATGCTATTAATACCGATAATCCCATCTCTCACATCAACCTAAACGGTTTCACCCAAACCATTACATCCACAACAAGAGTTAATAAGTTAAACAAAAAACAGACTATATTAGACTGGATTCTGATAAACAAATGTAATATCACTTATAATGTTGGGACCCTGCCTGATGACCTCAGTGATCACTGCTTAACATACATTGCAAGAGAGAAGACTGATTATCTTCCCCCCCTCAATATAAGAAAAATACGTTCCACTAAACACTTTAAAACCGACCTATTTCAGAACGAACTCAGAACTTGCAACTGGAACCCTTTAAAGACTCTTCCACTAAATGAAGCAGTATTATTCTTTAATTCTACTTTCCTTTCTATTCTAGGCTATCATGCTCCCAGGCACTATTAGAATGAAATCTAATACAGCCCCTTGGCTCTCAAATGAAACTAGAAAACTAATTCTCTCCAAAATAAGATCTGGAACAAATGGAGGTCCCATAGAATCAGCTCTGATTTTCATCACTTTCAGCAACTTAGAAATCTTACCAAAAAGGCCATCCTCACTGATAAAAGAAAGTTCTACTGCAACCTACAAGAAACTAACCTAAATAAACCCAAACAATTCTGATCTTCTATCAATAGACTCCTTTCTCCAGGTACTGCTAAAACTCCTCCCACTAAATGCCAACCCTGACACCCCTCTTCAAACTGCAAATACTTTTACCTCATTCTTCTCTGATACTATTCAATCTCTCGCTAGACAATTAAATACTAATAACTTTTATCCTCCTAACAATCACTTAAAGTCTAACTGTAGCTTCTCTTTACAACCCATCTCTACTTCTACCATCTTTAAACTACTTCTCAAACTCAAACCTTGTACTCCCTCTGCTGACAAGCTCCCTCCCCTATTCTTACAAAAGCAGCCAAAGAAATTGCTTACCCAATATCTTTACTCATAAATAGAACCATCCAAGAAGGAACCATCCTCATATCTGGAAAATCTCATATTATCCCACTACATAAAGGTGGAAACTCTATTGACTATTCCAACTTTAGACCTATTGCTCTTCTCTCTCCATTAGCAAAAATTATGGAGAAATGTATACATCAGCAACTGGTACAGTACCTATCTCTTCACAACATTTTAGCTCACTGTCAACATGGCTTTAGACCCCACCATAGTACTACCACTGCCCTCCTTTTCTTTGCAGATACCATTAACAGCAATCGTACAAGAACCTACTCTCTTCTGCCCTATTCATAGACCTCTCTAAAGCTTTTGACATGGTCAACCACTCTTCTCTAATTAGCATTCTCAAATCCCTCTCATTTGACAGCCTTGCCATCAACTGGTTTACATCATACCTCAGTAACAGACAACAAGCCGTTCTTTGGGAAAACCATATCTCCTCCTCACTTCCCATTGCAATTGGTGTCCCTCAAGGCTCTATCCTTGGTCCTCTCCTCTTCTCCCTCTATATTAACGATCTCCACTCTGTAATTCCTCAAGCTACCTGCATTCAATATGCAGACGACTCTACTATCATTTGTTCAGCATCTACCTCCTCTGATCTAACCACTCTAACTCAAACTACCTTCAACACTGTAGAAACATGATTTACTAGCGGTATCTACTTCTCAATGCCAAAAAAACAAACTCCTCCTCTTCACCCCACCACTCATTCTCTCCACTTAACTTCTCTATCTACTCTAACAACAAAACTATCATCTCTCCTGACTCCACAACAAAACTACTTGGTGTTACCATTGATAACAATCTCTTTTGACCAACACATTAACAACACCATCAAAACTGTTAACAGAAAAATTGGATCATTATACCGTATAAAACCATTTCTTACCCCATCAACTAGAGCTACTATTGCTCACTCCCATCTTATATCAACTCTCTTCTATGCCTCTCCTATCTTCACCAACCTTAAAAAAACTAACCTAAACAAACTAGCTACTTGCTATAATAACATTGCCGCAAGCCACTGGTAACCCTTTTAGAACACATCACTGCCTCAATTTGAAACAGTTAGGCTGGCTGGAACTACAGAACCATCTTAATATTTCACAACTTACAATTGCCCACAAAATACTGTACCAACCTTGTAATACCCCTATACTTTCACAACTTCTACTCCATTATAACAATCTCACCTCTCTTCGTTCCTCCTGTAAACTTATGACCAAACCCATAAAGGCCCACAACTTAGCTGGTGACTCTCTTTTCACCAATACTGTAGGCAGAGTATGGAATTTGCTGCCTAAAGAGCTAACACTAATCTCATCCCTACCTCTCTTCAAACAACAAATCAAACTACATTTCCAAAACCACTGGCTCTGTTCCTGTAGTACTCCAGGCTAACTTCCCTCTCCTTACTCTCTCCTAACCTTTAACCCTTCATTTTCCTGAAAACTAACGTCTACCCTGCTTCCCTTCTCTGCCATCCTCTTATGCTCTGACCTACATCTTCCATCTCTCCCACCTCGTCTTGACTGTCTTTTTCCTTCTCCTCTCTTACTTCTGATTCTGGCCTTGTGCCATTTCTTTTCTTTCCTTCATACTCCTTCTACTTCTCTCCCCTTCGAGCTTTTAATGTAATCTTCATGGCTGTTGCCTTACTGCATTACCATATGTTTTAGGTAAACTTGCTTTGAAATCGACAGAACATTGTGTATGAATCTAAATTTTTAGTTCCTTTAATGTATGCTGATTTTTGATTACTAGTTGATCTAAATGTATATTTTTATGTGTAATGTCTTTATTAACAATATGTCTGTCTGTCTTGCTTATGTTATGTGTGGAGCTTTTCTCCCCGGGCCTCTACTGAAAATGGACATATATCCAGCTAGACTAGCCCGGTCAACAAATGTAAAATAAAATAAATAAATACATAATCACAAAACCATCACTTTTGAAATCCCACCCCTTCAATTATTTACATTTATTGGCCATCCTACAGTATTTCATAGTACCAAAATACAAAAGTTACCACCCCTTTCAGTCCATCTTGCTGATTTAAAAATAGTAACTCTTCACTAAACCCTAACTTTTTAAACAGGTAATACTCAAGTTACCTACTTTCATATCTAACTTCTCTAGTGCACACTGCAGAGTGCATTCTATTCAATCTTACCTTTAAGCATCCCTGTTACTAGCACTTTCTCTAATACCTAAAAAGATCATCTCTACTTGACTCCAAGTAGACTTTTCTCTATCTGTTAAACCTAGCACTTGCTCCTACAGTACTTATTACCTTGATACGGCACTCTTATAGATAGCACCCCAAAAAGGCAAACCCCCATTTCTCGGTCACCCACGTCCGCCGGAATCTCCTTTAAAGTTTTTGTCTAGTCCTTCTAGCATATCGAGGATCAGTTGCTAGTGTCCTCTCCTGCTCAGCTGGTGAACCTGGGAATATTGAGGCAATGTTACAATTGCCTCATGTACACAGACAACCCTCTCCTCCTCCCACAAAACACAAATACATGCGAGATGCAACTATACGGCCAAACTGGAGGCTGAGCTCTCTCAACATAGGACTGGCAAGACCAGTCAGGAGGAGAAGGTTACCACACACACTATAGACCCAGTCTCACATAGTACCATCACAACCTCAAATCATACACATAAACACACAAAGACATACTCGTGGCTCTGATCAAAAATCTACCAAAACAGCAGAGGCCACCAAAGCAGACACCCAAACAACCACCACCTCAGAACACAACACCTGCAACACATAGACCTCACAGTCAGAGTGTCAAACAGTCACAGCCCTTAAGGCCAAACACAATGCCAGACACACTAGTCATTGGTGACTCCATAGTCAGACACACTGACGCCCCCGCTCACCAGACTGAGTAAGGAGAAGGTCACAGTAAGCTGCCTGTCGGGCTAGAATCCGCCACATAACGCAAGCACTCAGGTCTCTCAACAGCAGGTACAATACGACTCAGTCATTGTCCACGCTGGTGTAAACGACCTGAGACGCACCTCCTTGGACTACATGAAAGAGACATTGAGGAGCTCTCTGATTATGTAGCCCAGGCAGGTATGACCCTGACCTTGAGCAGTATCCTACCTTCACCAAGAATGATGCCACAATACAGAGATAAGATGATCAGCTTTAACAATTGGCTTAAACTCTGGTGTCATTCAAAGGGGATCCAAAGTCTGTCTGCCTGGGATGACATGCTGGACAAGCCACGCTGCTTCAAGGCGGCTTGCACCTGTCACCCTGGGATTCGGATATTGGCAAAGGCTCTTGCCACCCCCATAGTGCCTTTTTAGGCAAGGCTCAAATTCTAAACCTACCACCCTAGAACACAAAAAGGAAAAAACTAAGGGTAATGCTGCTCAATGCCAGAAGTCTAAATCTCAAAATGCACGCACTCGAGGCCCTTCTCAGTATGGAGAACATCGATGTCTGTGCAGTGACAGAAACCTGGTTCAAGGCTCCTGAGAGCACCCCAGCACTATCAGGTTTTACCTCTTATCATGCTCCGCCCCAAAATCCGGACAATACCAAGAAAGGAGGGGTATCCATATTCATCAAGGACACCCACACCTCAAGACTGGTGGCAACGCACGATGCATCGGAGACCATCCAGGTGCAATTAACCATAGGCAAGACTGCTCTGCAAATTGTAGCATGTTACAGGCCACCCTCACAAACTCAGGAACCTCACATGCCCTTCCTGAAAACACTAGAGGGATAAATGTATCACCAAACACCATCATACTAGGTGACTTCAATTACCCTAATATAGACTGGGAACACTACTCAAGCCCAAACACCCTAGCCCAAAACTTCCTGAAATTCATAAACTCAAATGCCATGGAACAACTAGTCACCATCCCCACAAGAGGAGAAAAACATACTTGATCTCATCATCACGAACATGGGAGCACAATGTTCAACACCGAAGTATACCCTCACTGGTGAGATCAGATCACAAACTAATCTCGCTGGAGGTCCTCATCCCACCCCCACCTGAAATAAAAGACCACAGTAAAGAACTTCTCGAAGCCGACTTCACACTTCTAAAGACTAGTGTGGTCTCCTTTAAAGCCCCGAGCTGGCGGAAAACAGTACTCAAGCCGCTGAATCACTTACAAATGCCTTCTACCAGCACCTGCAGGACTGCATGGATAAGGCAATCCCAAGCAAAACAAAGACTCTTTGTACCAAAGGCAAGCGCCCAGTCTGGTGGACCCCAGCCATAAACAAACTCTACAACAAAAGGAGGAAGCTACTACAAGATAGAGCAAAATCCTTAAAAGGTAAGACACCCTTGATCACTATAAGTAAAAACTAAGAGCTCTCATAAAATCATCCAAAGCAAATTTTGAGAGAAAAATAGCTAAAGACTCAAAAGACAATCATAAGGCCTTCTTTAGCTATGTTAGAAACCTGGGAGGAAACTCCCAGATATGCTCAGAACTAGTTCAAAATGATGTGAAGATGACTGATCCTACAGACATTGCCAACATACTGGCTGACAGGTTCAGTGCAAACTTCTCCCCACTCCCCTCAAAAGGAGAGATATCTATACCAGCGATTGCAGCCCCCAAACATCTCCAACGCCCAAGTGAGAACTGCTCTCCAAAGCAAAAACACAGCATCCATGGGACCTGATGGTGTCCGGCTGTGTGCTCCACGAACTCAACGAGGAATTAAACCCACAGCTAGGACAGCTGTTTAATCATAGTCTTACCTCTGGATACGCACTGCAGGAGTGGCGCACTGCAACTGTGGTCCCACTTCACAAAGGCGGTGCCTCCACCGACCCTGGAAATTACCGCCCATTAGCTTGACAAGCCTTATCTGCAAAGCCATGGAGAGGATCATAATGGACCTCATAAATAAAGACATAGGGAATTTGCAGACTTTGGATCCATCCCAGTTTGGCTTTGTCAAAGGCAGATCATGCCTTCTAAACTTGGTTGACTTTTTCAAACAGTCACCAAAGCCATTGATGAGGAAAGGCAGTCCATACAGCCTACCTCGATCTGGCGAAGGCCTTGATACAATACCCCACTTGGGTATCATTGAAAAACTCATCAGCTTAAATGTTAACCCATACATCACAAGATGGGTTGCAAACTGGCTGAGTGACAGAACCCACAGGGTCAGAGTTGCTGGCGCCATGTCAGACTCAAAGCCTGTCACAAGTGGTGTACCACAGGGCTCAGTCCTGGGCCCACTCTTGTTTGGCATCTACTTTTCCAGTACAAGCAAACACAGGAGGGTTATGGCTGACAAAGTTTGCAGATGACTGCAAACTGGGCGCCATAGTAGAAAACACATCTGACACAGATATCCTTCAGAAGGGTCTCACAGAAACGGATAACTGGTGCCAGAGCCATGGCCTAAAGTTAAATGCCAAAAATGCATAGTCATACCCTTCGAAAAACAAGGTTACCTAGCTACCAAATAGGTGGCAATCCACTGAGCACAGAAGAAGTTATCAGGGACCTGGGGACCCAGGTTGATAGTAGTCTGTCATTCGACACCCATGTAGCTGAAGTAGTTAGGAAGACCTTCTACATTGCCCACCTTATCATGAAGGGATTCTCATCTAGATCAAGGGAGGTCATAGTCTCGCTATACTCATCACTCATCAGACCAATGATAGAGTACAATGCCCCATTCGGAATGTATCTGACCCGACACTTGCAGCAGCTGGAGAGGCCACAAAAGTTCCTCACCAAAAGGATAAAGGGTCTCAAACATCTGTCCTATGCTGCCCGACTGAAAGAACTCCAGCTCTATTCAGTAAACACCGCTTGCTCAGAGGTGACCTTTGCCTAACATACAAGGCCATGTCAAACCCAGATTTGATGAATATGCTTCACCTCAAAAAATCTAGATCCGTCAGAGCCACAAGGGCGGGAGACTTAAACCTCGACACGGCTATTAATAGGACGTGCTGGAGGGATAGATTCATCACCCAAAGACTCCTATGCTGTGGAATAAAATCCCGTATATGTGAGGCAGAGCACCTCGCTGGCCTTGTTCAAGAGAAATCTTGACCAATGGATGGGAGATCGCAGATATACCCCAGGATTACCTCAGTGTCACTGCTCGACAGAGGCACAGCAAAATAATGGGTATAGTTCCCCATACTAAAGGGGTGGCGTAAGCCACAAAACTATGGGCTAGGCTTGTAAATGCCCTCGGGCAGATAGCCTAATATGAACCTATGAACCTATGAACCTATGAATAAAATACAACACAATACATTACATTACAATACAATACTATACAATATGCTATTGCCCCTGGGACTACAGCAGCATACTGTTCTGCTACCCTGACCATTGTGACACATGTGGTGTGATGGTACCTGCCACTGTCACACGGTTACACAGGGTGACTCATATGGCATATTACCTATCTGACTAACATTCAGCAGGGGTATGTGTGACATGTACTCATGGAGAGTCTTGCTTCTTAACACTGTGTGGTTTATTGCAGGGTATGTCTTATCTGTGGGTAGGAACTTTTACCTACACATGTGCTCTCTATTGCAGTGGCATGGACGACACACAGCAGTCATTTAGGTTGTGGATGGTGTGAGGTGTTACTATGATTGTTGGACATCTGTCATGGGTGTGACTTACGTATGTAAATCCGGGAGTGGTAACCTCTATGTGGGTAGTATGTGTGTACTCTGTGGTGTTGTCAGTCACTGTGCATTGGTAATGTGTTTGAGTGCATTGTCACAGTGTTGTACATGTCACTGTGTCCTTCTCCATATCTGTAGCTGTCATGTGAGATCCATACCATGGCATCCATTATGTGGTGTGGAGGGGTACACCGACCTACATGTCCATAGCTGACACACCATGTCTGCTGACACAAACCATGTGCAGATATTCCAGGAATAGTGTGCCACTGTGAATATCATTGGGGGCACTATTGTACACATTTATGACCCTGTTCATCCCTGACACATGCAGTGGTGGGCAGCCAATCACATATCTGGTGGTTACTGGTGTAGGTGATTTGAAATGGGGTATGGTACTCCGGTTTTGACACTGGTGTTCACTCCATGCCTTTGTCACCAGGCACCTGTTGCAATACATCTGTAC